>NW_014577083.1:346306-351429 GCF_000485595.1 Priapulus caudatus
ACCCGACCAGGCTGTGTGACTAACGTCAATACACCTTCATAGTCAACTATACAACGTCATAGGGTATTCTAACCCTAGCAATACCGTTTCTTGGAGCTAGCTATGCATAAAAGGAAAATTTGGGGTTCGCAGCAAATACCTTAAGTTAAGGAGGGAATGTTCCCCCTTCTTTTACACCTCTTGACCTTTGACCTTTGACCCCCAGCTTCGACATCACAACTCGTTTTGACGATCCCCCCGACGTCCCCAATATCGTGACCGTACATCAAGCGGTTAAGATTTGTGCCCAACTGTTGACGCACGGACGGACGCACGGACGCACGCACGCTCATGCGATTCTACAAGCTGCATCTGACTATGTCAGATGAGCTAAACACATCCGAGTACGATTACATTTGGAGCAAAGTGCAGGGCAATAACATGACAAGAAGCAAATATGATACGTGAGAGGTTTCACGCTAATTAATAAGGGGAATGAGAAAGGGTGATTATGCCATGGGCATCACAGCTATAACATGGGGGCTATTACACAAATTGTAGGGTCATCATGATAATGAAAAGCTGTCCCTATGACCTTCTGCAAACAAAATCCCGAATTACGTTTCCTTACAGAAAGACTAAATGGATTCGTTCGTATTTTCTGGGGCCATAACCCAGAAAAGTCAATAAATAAGAGTAACGGAAAGTCAACAAAAAAGAGCACTCAGAATAAACGTTCTAAATAGACATAGATCATTACTCATTAGGTAATGGCAAAGATAGAACATAACTAACAACTGGAAGCTCCTAATTGTTATACCCTGCTCGGCTCCGTTCTTTGGTTTTAGTCTCACTATATCACGTACCAGCTAATTCTTTCGTAATGTGCAAGGAATCTTAATGAACTGTTTATTCTAACATAGAAATAAACACAAAGCATACATTCAAAACTATAAGCAGTGCTGTGGTGTTTCACGATGTATGCTGTCTAGATATATGGCGTTAGTGCACATTGTGTTCTCTGACCCCACCAGACCCCCTACCCCATAAAGCTGTAATAGTCATTCTTTCAGTGGGAAAAATAGTTGAGCAGTACCAGCTCAACTACACATTGCACGTCTGTTCACAGTTTAACAACAAACTAAAACGTTTATGTGCGTTTATTGCAGTCATAAATAAATTCGACCGAGATATACACCAAAATAACGATTAATACGAGAGCAAGAGAGAAAGAGAGAGAGAGAGAGAGAGAGAGAGACGGCGAGAGAGAGAGAGAGAGAGAGAGAGAGAGAGAGAGAGAGAGAGAGAGAGAGAGAGAGAGAGAGAGAGAGAGAGAGAGAGAGAGAGAGAGAGAGAGAGAGAGAGAGAGAGAGAGAGATGAGAGAGAGAGAGAGAGAGAGAGAGAGAGAGAGAGAGAGAGAGAGAGAGAGAGAGAGAGAGAGAAGACGAGTAGAGAGAGAGGAGAGAGAGAGAGAGGTCAGTCTAGTGAGAGACTAAATTGTTTAATAAAACAAATAACACCACGCGAACGGATAATCCAAAAGTCTGGATATTTGAAAAAGGGGCGGCGTGCGCGTTTGAAAAAAAGGGCGGGTAAAGGCGAGTGCGCGTTTGAAAAAGGGGCGATCGCGTTGAACGGCGTCGTTGAAAAGCGCAACGTCGCGTTGAGCAAGGCGACCGTCGTGGTTGAGAGGAAAAATAATAACACGGACCGCGACGGCCAATTATGGAACAGCAAAATGTGCGACGTCGCACATTTAATCGCGCACGAGGTGGCGATGGGCAATTTTGGAACAGCGCCAATAACTATTGAGATATCTCATCTCACGAAGCTACTACCTCAGTGGCGATTTTAATGGGGGGGGGGTGGATTGGGTGGCTGCTACTCCCTCTGTTGGAGCTAGGTAACGAATATTTTACATAGTCGCGTGGCTTGTACAGTAACGACGTCCACCTGATGCAATAGGTGAAATTATATAAATGGGTTAGCCGGCTAAGCTTTGTTCATGCAGGTGGCGGCAGTCGGGAGCGGCATCTTGTACAGACCGACTTGCGCAATGACCATGGCAGATTTAAACATACATGATGGCTTACTATGTCACTATGGCGATTAGTGCACCCTGTGTTCTCTGACGCGCACCGTAGACACCCTACCCCAAAAGCTGTGATAGTCATTCTTCAGTGCGGAAAATAGTTGAGCAGTAGCCAAGCTTCAACTACACATTCAGGCAATCTGTTCACAGTTTAACAACAACACTAAAACGTTTATGTGCGTTTATTGGCAGTCATCATAAATTCGACGCCGAGTATATACACCAAAATTAATAGATATATTGGTCGCCAGCTAAAAAACTATATGGCTGGACCAGACTATACTGCAGACGATGAAAACGTCTCCCTGCATTTATAAACTAAGTAGTGAGTAAAAGACATGACATTCTAAAGTTCGATCAGAGGGTCGCGCAGTGTGAGGTGGAAAGGGTGAGAGCGAGAAAACTGAGCATGATAAAGATTCATCTAGAGAGAGCATCGAAGCAGTTGAATCACAGTTTTCAGTCAAGCAAATGTGTTCACAGTAATAATTCATGAAGCATTAACTGGTTGGCTTGATATGCAAATAACTGTAGTGCACCACGATTATAGAGGATAAGAGAGAGAGGAGAGAAGAGAGAGAGAGAGACGGCGAGAGAGAGAGAGAGAGAGAGAGAGAGAGAGAGAGAGAGAGATGGAGAGGGAAGAGGGAGAGGGAGAGAGGATAGAGGGAAGAGGGAGAGGGAGATGGAAGGAAGGGAGAGTGGAAAGGGACGAGGGAGAGGGGAGGGAGAGGGAAGAGGGAAGGGAGAACGGGAGAGGGAGAGACGAGAGAGAGAGAGAGAGAGAAGAGGAGAGAGAGAGAGAGAGAGAGAGAGAGAGTCGAGAGCGAGAGCGACGAGCGGAGAGAGAGAGAGAGAGCAGAGAGAGAGAGAGAGAGAGAAGAGAGAGCAGTCAGTGCAGTCAGTCAGTCGTCAGGTCAGTTAGAACTAATCTGTTTATAAACAAATAACAACCCCACGCTGCGAACGATCAATGCCAAAGTCGCATATTAAAGCTTTATTAATATTATAGCCTTATATATTTTATTCTTCTGATGTTTTGCCTAGCGTGACACGTGATATCCCTGATAGGAATTAGCATTAGCGGAAAGCATCTGTGTATTTACCGGTGAACGTATTTTATTTAGGCGTTTAGGCGTCGAATTTATTTTTTCATATTATTTTAAACGTTTTTATTTTTTGATCGCTTGATTCAAACCATTTTCAACAGCATTCATCCGCGTAGACTGGTCTCGTCTCGAGCATATGTCTATTGGATATCTCTACTCACAAGCATTACAGCCTCAGTGGCGGATTTAGGGGGGGGGGGAGGTGGATTGGGTGGCTACGCTACCGCCCTCCCTCGTTTGGACTAAAACAATATTTTTACATAGTCGCGTTGGGCTGTACAAAACGTCACCGCCTGAATACATAGGCTTAAATACATTATGGCTAGTGGCAAGCAGGTTACAACGCCTTTTGGCAGATTTTTCAACGCAATTCCAAGAAAGAAGTTTTGGCTGTCGCCCTCATCCCAGCGGTGGTCAACCCCTACACATTGATATAATGAAGCGCGAACTTAAACGAATGGCCCGCACACAGAAGCCTCGTCTAGCACGATCGAACCTTAACATCGAGTTAAGCGTCCACACCGGGGCTTAAACTCGAGTTAGCGAATCGTAGCTATCGTGTCAAGTACGCTGATATAATGCGCTAACAGTCGAGTTAACGCTTACTCGAGTTAAGGTCGGTCGTGTGACGACGAGCTTCAATGAATTAGTGTTTAGTGATCTTTAGTGATCACATCTTGTTGCTCATAGAAGCAGATATAGTTAATCTCTTAATAGAGATAATGTTGCTTCATTCTATCTAATAAATATAATTGTCGTAGTCAGAAGAAAGCTGTACATTTATCATCGAAAGTGGCCTCAAAATACGCATCTCCTGCGTATATACTTTTTTCAACAATTTTCTGTGGGCAGGACCCGCCCCGACCTCCCCACGGTGTGTGCGTACACATCAATTTCACCCTAGCTACGCCTCTGAACATACATATGTTCATTCTATTTAGAAGTACTGTCAGTTCAAAACCGCTGAACTAACAAAGGCTGTTTATCAAATATGGTTAACATCACCCATGAGAAATGAAAATGAATGCCTTCAATGATGATGAAAGCGGGCGAACAGTTATTTCACTTTGTGTTTTAACATATGACTTATTTTGTATGTGCAGACTATTCTGGTACATGATGACTTCAGCAGAGACGAACGCATTTGATGGACAGTCAAACGCATAGCTGACGACAAACGCAAAGCAGGCGAAGATTGCGTCACTCGACAAACCCTGCAATATTGTCATCCGAAGAAATTAACATGAGGCATTAATTATTCTAGCCACGAGGCGAACATGCCCCCGAAGAGATATCATATGATGGCAATACATGTGAAATGAGCCGGCCGCTTGAGACAGACTGATGCGAAATAGAGACCGTCATTTTATCGCTGACTCAATCTTTGTAAAGCATTGGCATTTTGAGCACCTACTTTAAAAACGTCAACACAGATTTTTGATGACAAAACAGACATTGCAGTGTTTGATGCCAGATCACCAAGAACCAGTAAATATAGTTTCATAGGGCACATGCGAACGACTATGGAAATGATTAAAGAAAAAGCCGTGAGCGAGTCGCCAAGAGCTAGAACTGGCGATAGGCGAATGAGTTACTTCTGAGGGCATTGACTGCATGGTTAAATCTTCTATGCTATGTTAGTCAGTAACGTGGTCTAAAAAGGAAACTTCCCCCGATCAGGCTATTAGCCTGTTATTGGGGATTTGGCCCCTAATGAATGTGATAAAGGGCATCAGGCAATGGAAATTAAACATCGCATGATGTGGTCAAAAGCTGACAATGGCAATTCACAAATTAAAACTCGATGACTGTGGTCAAGAGTGAGCATGGCAATTAAACATCCTAATGATGTGGTCAAAGTGAGCAATGGCAAATTATTAAACATCGAATGATGTGGTCAAAAGTGAGCAATGGCAATTAAACATCGAAGCAATGTGTCAAA
>NW_014577083.1:351454-359137 GCF_000485595.1 Priapulus caudatus
AGAGAGACAGAGAGAGAGAGAGAGAGACAGCGAGAGAGAGAGAGAGAGAGAGAGAGAGAGAGAGAGAGAGAGAGAGAGAGAGAGAGAGAGAGAGAGAGAGAGAGAGAGAGAGAGAGAGAGAGAGAGACTAAATTGTTTATAAACAAATAACGCTCAAGCGGCGCGCCACTGTAACGACAAATCCAAAGTCCGATATTAAAGCTTTATTAATATTATAGCCTTATAATTATTAATTCTTCTGATGTTTTGCCTAGCGTGACACGTGATACCCTGATAGAAATTAGCATTAGCGTGAAAGCATCTGTGTATTTACCGTGAACCGTTATTTTATTTAGCGTTTAGCGTGAATTTATTTTTCATTTATTTTAAACGTATTTTTGATCGCTTGATTCAATCATTTTCACACACTGTTATCCAGCGTAGACTGGTCTTCGTCTCGACATATGTCTATTGAGATATCTCTACTCACAAGCTTACTACCTCAGTGGCGGATTTAGGGGGGGGGGGTGTATTGGGTGGCTATAGTTACCCCCTCTGTTGGACTAACAATATTTTTACACAGTCGCGTGGCTGTACAAAACGTCACCTGATACATAGGTTAAATTATATGCTAGTGGCAAAGCAGGTTACAACCCTTTTGCAAATTTTTCACAATTCCAAGAAAGAGTTTTGCTGTCGCCCTCATCCCAGCGGTGGTCACCCCTACACATTGAATAATGAACGCGACTTAAACAATGCCCGCACACAGAAGCCTCGTCTACACGACGAACCTTAACTCGAGTTAAGCGTCTACACGGGGCCTTAACTCGAGTTAGCGAATGTAGCTATCGTGTAGACGCTATATAATCGCTAACTCGAGTTAACGCTTAACTCGAGTTAAGGTTCGTCGTGTAGACGAGGCTTACATGATTAGTTAGAGTGATCTTTAGTGATCACATCTTGTTGCTCATGAAGAGAATAGTTAACTCTTAATAGAGAATGTTGCTCATTCTACTAAAAATATAATTGTCGTAGTCAGAATGAAAGCTGTACATTTACTCGAAAGTGCCTCAAATACCATCTCCTGCGATATACTTTTTCAAAATTTTCTGTGGGAGGACCCCCCCGACCCCCCACCTGTGTGCGTACACATCAATTTCACCCTAGCTACGCCTCTGAACATACATATGTTCATTCATTTAGAGTACTGTAGTTCAAAAGCCGCTGAACTAAAAAGGCTGTTTATTCAAATATGGTTAACATCACCATGAGGAATGAAATGAATGCCTTCAATGATGATTGAAACCGAACAGTTATTTCACTTGTGTTTAACATATGACTTATTTTGTATGGCAGACTATTCTGGTACATGCATGACTTCACAGAGACGAACCCATTTTGATGGACAAGTGCAAACGCATAGCTGACCAACGACAACAGCGAAGATTGCGTCACTGACAAACCCTGCAATATTCATCGAAGAAATCAAACATGAGCATTAATTATTCTAGACCACGAGCGAACATGCCACAGAAGAGATATCATGATGCAATTAGCATGTAAATGAGCCGGCCCTTGAGACAGACTGATGCGAATAGAGACCTCAATTTTATCGCGACTCATCTTTGTAAAGCATTGGCATTTTGAGCAACCTTACTTTAAAAACCAACCAGATT
Source organism: Priapulus caudatus (assembly GCF_000485595.1). Taxonomy (NCBI): domain Eukaryota; kingdom Metazoa; phylum Priapulida; class Priapulimorpha; order Priapulimorphida; family Priapulidae; genus Priapulus; species Priapulus caudatus. The sequence goes on from NW_014577083.1 coordinate 353,110, forward strand.
TTTGATGACAAAACAGACATTAGTTTGAAAAAGGGCGACGTCGCGTTTGAAAAAGGGCGGCGTCGCGTTTGAAAAAGGATGGCGTCGCGTTTGAAAAAGCGCAACGTCGCGTTTGACAAGGGCGACGTCGTGGTTGAAGGAAAAATAAAAACACGACGCGACGGCAATTATGGAACAGAAATGTGCGACGTCGCACATTTGAATCGCACGAGGTGCGATGGCAATTTTGGAACACCATACTATTGAGATATCTCTTCTCACAAGCTTACTACCTCAGTGGCAGATTTAAGGGGGGGGTGGATTGGGTGGCTAGCTACCCCCTCTGTTGGACTAACAATTTATTTTTACATAGTCGCGTGGCTGTACAAAACGTCACCTGATGCATAGGTGAAATTATATAATGGGGTTAGCCGCTAGCTTTGTCAGCAGGTGGCGCAGCGGGAGCATCGGTTGTACAGCCGATTGCGCAATGACACATGGCAGATTTAAACATCATATGCTTACTATGTCTATGGCGTTAGTGCACACTGTGTTCTCTGACCGCACCAGACCCCCTACCCCATAAAGCTGTGATAGTCATTCTTTCAGTGGGAAAAATAGTTGAGCAGTACCAGCTCAACTACACATTGCACATCTGTTCACAGTTTAACAACAAACTAAAACGTTTATGTGCGTTTATTGCAGTCATAAATAAATTCGACCGAGATATACACCAAAATAATAGATATATGGTCGCCAGTAAAAACTATATGGCTACCAGACATACTGCAACCGATGAAAACGTCCCTGCATTTATAAACTAGTAGTGAGTAAACAGCATAATTAAAGATATCATCTAATCCGTATGGATGAACAATTCAGAGCAGAGTTTGAATCACAGTTTCAGTCAAGCAAATGTGTTCACAGTAATAATCATGAACATTAACTGTTGGCTTGATATGCAAATACCATGACCACACGATTAATACGAGATAGAGAGAGAGAGAGAGAGAGAGAGAGAGACTACTTTACACTGTGTTGTATAAGTTTTATTATGAATTGTATTTTATTATGCGTCAGTGGCTTCATGTAACGAGCGGCAGCGGAAATCATATGCCTCTATTGATGTACATAGAAATGTACCTTTTGGTGAGACAGGAACCAGCGTGCCTCTAGGTATTGTTTTAATGGCACAAACTGATAACTGTAGGGGAGTCTAGTATGTCGTGCTTCTGCGGTATCGCGTTTGCTCACTGAAATGCTTTCCACAGTGTGCAAACGTGTCTGTCTAGAGCCAATGCTGACATGAGACTGTCAATTTGTCAAACGCAGTTCGCACGTGCTGTAGCGTGAACGAAGTGAGCAGCACATAGTAAGCAAATAAAAGAAGCACTGTTTACGCAACAAAGTAAAAGCAAACAGTTTACCACTACAAGTCATATGCAGCTACTGATAGATCAATACTAGTTCAAACTGCCGGACGGGTCACCGACTGACATGGTGTGAGGGGGAATTAACTTTCGTGACAGACTGATCCAGTGTGTATACTCTACACGGCTAGATAGTAGAGCAAGAGTTCTTTTATTACCTCCGCCAGGGGCGTGGCGGAGGTTATGTTTTCACCGGCGTGCCTTTGAGTGTTGGTTTCTGCGTGTGTGTTACCATGCACGTTTCAGTTCACTTCCGTTAGGTGCGCTGGCTGTAGACTTACAAACACAGGCTAAGGGGCAACCACAGTCCTCCCCCACCTGCACGCTCGCACTAATCCGGATCCAATTAATTATTTAATTAATTAATTAATTAATTAATTTTTCCACTTAATTAATTAATTAATTGATAAAAAATTTCACATTGAGAGAATTCAGCTGCCTTGGCAGAGGTCTGTGCTCTCCGAGTGCTCTAGTTTGCTATGTTTTTGTTGGCAAGCTAGGGAAATGGTTCCTTATTTAGGCCTTCCTAGTGTGAGTGTGAATATGTTTTAGTTTTGAAGAGTTAAATATTTTTCGATTGACTTGATTGAGGACAGTTAGCTATCATAAATGGCAGACGTACACGAATGCAGTTGTTTTTTTGCTCACTTCACATATTCTGAATAGGAATGAGTTGACTATAAAATCTAGTCAGTAGTACACACACAAGTATCAGGTTTCCTCTTTGCTATACTGAGAAATATGATAAAATAGTTGATATGCCTAAACTACTAGAATATCAAATTCTAAAATGTTGATCCATGCAGGCTCCCTAGAATGTCTTTTGACAACATTTTCTAACCACAAACTGAGGTACATGGAAGCTGTGAAATGCCAGGAAATGACACTAACCGCATCTTATACTGTTTAGACCACTATAGCTTCTGCGGCCTAAGAAGGGGCCCAAACCCCCCGAACGAAAAGGCAATTCCCTGCTCGCTCAGCACGTTCTGTCATAAATTCGATAAATTGCCATTGCTCACTTTGACCACATCGTTCGATGTTTATTGCCATTACTCACTTTGACCACATCGTTCGATGTTTAATTGCAATTGCTCACTTTGACCACATCGTTCGATGTTTAATTGCCATTGCTCACTTTGACCACATCGTTCGATGTTTAATTGCCATTGCTCACTTTGACCACATCATTCGATGTTTAATAATTGCCATTGCTCACTTTGACCACATCATTCGATGTTTAATTGCCATTGCTCACTTTGACCACATCATTCGATGTTTAATTGTTAATTGCCATTGCTCACTTTGACCACATCATGCGATGTTTAATTTCCATTGCTGTTGCTCTTTTATCACATCATAGGCCAAATCCCCAATAACAGGTTAATAGCCTGTCGTGAAGTTTCCTTTTGTAGCACCACGTACTGACTAATATAGCATAGAAGATTTAACCATGCAGCACAATGCCTCAGAAGTAAACTCTTCGCTATCGCCAGTTCTAGCTCTTGGCTGACTCGTCACGGTTTTCTTTGAATCATTTCCATAGTCGTTCGTGTGCCTATGAAACTATATTACTGTTCTTGTGATTCTGCATAAACACTGCAAATGTCTGTTTTGTCATCAAAATCTGGTTGGTTTTTAAAGTACGCCGTGGCTATCCTTACGGAGACGTAAGAACGTTCATTTTTTCTATACTTACGGATCATATCCCATCATGCAAAGCGCCGCGGACAAGTGCCAAGTTGCCAACCATAATGCACTGCGATACGACTGTCATGGCTGATGCGTTGTGAGAAGATATAACTAGCAGGAATTCTCCTCGTTTGAAGAGTTGTCGAATGCAATCAAGCAATATGAAACCAATAGTTTCACTAATGTGTACATCCGCAGCAGTAGAACGCTTAAAACTGGAAGAAGCGTGCTCCTAATCGTTATTTTAGTGATAAGTTGAGGTACACAACTCAGTAACTGTAACTCAGTGTAAGCACGGACGGAGGACGAAATGCAGTTTCTTTGTCGAAAGGAAAACGTCCAAAGCAAAGGTAGGCTTATGTTAGAGATAACTAATTTACCCAAATTCAGACATCACAAATGTTAGGTGTATTTTATCTTAAGTTTAAATATTTACCAAATAATATCATAGCTCTTGCCTACAGCCCTTCAATCTTCAAAGTTTACTGTGCCCCGCCCACCACAGCCTGGCACAGCCAGGGCTATTAGTATTACGGTACTAGTTATGATACTACAATCGCCTAATTAGCAATTGAACACAACCTCCAACATTGTGTCCCTCGTATATTGTAGAGGGTTCTCTGCTACCATCTGCCATCGGTATCCCTGTGGCGTAGCGAAGGGCTGTATTGTAGTCTGAGTTACAAATATCAATAATGTCAATTTCTGATTGCGTGTGTTAGTATTATATATTTGTTCTTTATTCTCATTAGCCTTATTTCTATTCCAGCACTTATCTAATGATTGTCTTTCAGTGTGACAATACGGCCAACTTCAGATGGATAAAAGCTTCTTGTGAAAACTAGACGACGACTAGTGACATCGACGCAACACTCGGCGCGCTAATCTTTGACCTATTTACAGTTGGTATGGCCCCCACGTACGCACGTCCACCACAATCAGCAGCAGCTCCAGCTCCAATCGCCCAGCGAGCCACACCGCATCGCCGAGGGGACAAGAGTGCGCAAGAGTCGTTAGTAGCTGCCTTTTGTTTCAAGTTAGGCGGGTTATACATTCAGTTTTCTGGCAACAGAATGAAGAATCATGTCGTACGTTTTAAGGCCAAGACACACTGCAGCGACCGACCGTAACGACAAAAGTCGCGGCGACTGGCGCAAACACACTGTGCACAGCGAGACAGCGGATAGTAAATGACGAATTTCCCTTACGTTACTATACGTTGTATACGTTACTTGAAGTCACACTCCTTCCCTATTATCTACTTCTGGTCTATATGTATCTAGATTTCTAGAAATGTAACTGACATTCACATTCACAGCTGTATACGATGCGCCAGATAGGGTCTTGTTAGAAGTTGTTGCCAGTGTTTATGCAGCTGCATATGGCGTATGAAAACTGGGCGCAGTCTAGGATGGCGCATTTGGTCCGATGTATCGTGGCGCGAATGTGTCTCTCATAGTATGTGCAACGAATATTGGAAATTGAGTTTGAAATTAGAAATAGTTTGAAATTGTGTTGTGTTTTACCATTTATCTCTCAATTTTGCCAATAAGAGTCATGCATTACACTATGCTATTGTGATAAAAGCATGTTACTAAAATATGATCTCAGCTTGTTTCCTGGTGCAGTCAAATCAGTCTAAAGCTTTAGTTTAACATTTTCTGTAATATATTTGTATGATAATGCATTGCGTTTTACCATTTATTTCTTAATTGGTAGTTTACTAAAATCTGATCTTAACTTGTTTACTGGTATAGTCTATTCTGTCCTTAATGTTGAGCTTTCATTTTACATTTTGTGATATAAAAACGTAAAAGTTTTACGCACAAAAATGTTGTTGTTTTTTACTTGATAAGCACTAAGCCAGTCGTTAGTTTGATTAATTTGCCAATTAGGTAGTAAACTATCTCCAAGTAGGATTGTTGAAAGCTGCAAAACATGCATATCACCGTAATTCATCGTATACATATATTCAAATTGGCAATTTTGGCTAACAATCCTCATTACATGGCTTATACCCATTGCTAATTCAGTCCTAGATGATAACGTAGCCCTAGCAGTGACTGGTGTGAACAGGGCTATGACTCGATTGAGTCGATTCTATACGTTTCTGTAGTCTGACTAATTTTCACTGGGGAGATCCATCATTTAATATTGTGGTTACTTACTCCAGGATGGTTTAACTTAATACAGTAAGTTTTCCTTCATTTTGAGCTCACACAATACATTAACACAATATGATCGAAAAGATTGGTATATCTACGCAAAATTTTAAAGCAAATAGTGGCTTTGCTTCCAATCCCCCCCCCCCCCGTTATTAAGTCCCACTGGATAAAAGTAGGCATAGTAGGCGATTTTTTCAAGATAGTTTTAAATAGGTTTTCTGAGCTTACATATGCAGCTACACAGAGGAATTGCACCGACCTGTGATTGGAAGATAAAAATAGACTGTGACGTTTCTCGAGAGTGTCAGTACAGTAAAACTCGCATAAGTTTAAACGTTTCAGACCAGCATGTTTGAGCCGACTTACGAAAATGACGACATACGCGTAAGTCATCATTTTATCGACTTATATGTAGGGCTCATGCTCCACACACGACGTCCGTTCGCGACACACACAGCAAACATGAAACAATCGGGTCCGTACATCAATTGACACTGCTGCTGGCCACGTACAGCTTACGCACTAGCGGCAAGCGCGGCACACGCTGGCTATCTGTAACACCCTCTGTTGATTACATGTAACTTGGACATTGCAGGACATTTGCGTGCACGTCTGTCCCAAATTTCTTGAACACATGCTGTAAAAAAATACGGTAATTCCGCAAGGCCATGCTCTAGAACGAACTAGTTAGTGTAGCAGAATTTCCAGGAGTCACTACTTATATGATAACATCTAGATTTCCTACATTCACACAGACTCCGA
>NW_014577083.1:360150-375090 GCF_000485595.1 Priapulus caudatus
CCCTCTCCCTCTCCTTTCCCTCTCTCCCTTTCCTCTCCCTCTCCCTCCTCCCTCTCGCCTCGCCTTCTCCCTCTCCCTCTCCCTCTCCATCTCTCTCTCTCTCGCTCTCTTCTTCAAGGTGTTGACATTTTTATAGATATTTTCATTGAACTTGATCGTGCGCCGGCCGATGCATTCGGCGCACGGATCCATAGCTGCCAGCGCTGCATACTGTCGTAGGACGTTCCCGCGGTCGCGTGCGCCTTGCCGCGGAACTGCGCACGAGATCTGCGCTTATAGCGCTTGGGATCAACACCTTCTTTCGGCAACGCTTCTCTAGTATCCCGTCTCATCTGGATATCACAGCCAATCAGCAAAGGTCTTATAAGCCCATAGACTATGTAAGAAAAGAGTAAAGCTATAGCATTTATGTTTTGCATACTCGTGTGAGCACTTCTTTCACTTCAAACTTTTGTTTTCAAATGGCAAATGTGATGACGTTTACGATAGTGATGAGGGTTACAAGTAGGTTTCTCTATTCTTAATTGATGAATCCAAGTGTATTATTACCACCCCTTAAACTTTTTCATCAAATTTTGAAGACGTTTTACAGGCTCGGCTCAGAAGACATCAGTGGAAATCCATGGAGCCATGCACAATTCCCATACCTCACATATATATTGAGGTTTATTCCACACCTGGCCTTAGAAGCACAGATATTACAATTTAGTGCAGCATAATTTTGAATGTGACAATTTAGCACACTATGAAGAGGCTAACTTAATTAGCCCAAATTAGCAAATTTTTAGCACACTGCAAATAATTACAGACTGCGACTACTCTGATGTAGGACCTAATTTGCAAGCGATATTGGATACAAGAGTTAATTTTAAAACCTCCTGTGCTACAATACATTTTTAACAATACATATGCTGGAAAAAATCTCTGGCCGAGAGAAACCATTCACCAGACATCTGGCAGCATAGTAGAAAAGATTTCCTGTGGTTAGGGGACTAGAACAGACTAAATCGAAACAAACCAATTCACGTAATCTGAGATAGGGCTTAAGCCCCCTTACACCTACTAACCAGAGCTTTCAATGGCCATCTGTTGTGGTAAACCTGCATTGTAGTAAGTGGGTAGTTTACAGCCATCACCAAACTTCACATCCTGGTACTTTCGTCGCCCTCCACGGACCCTGTCTAACCGAACGCCTGCAAAAATAAATCACATCGCATATATATATGCATGAGCGTTTGTGGGTGCATGTGCGTGTGCCTTATTAGTTACAGTCATCTCCTATGGGGTATGGAGTAGAGACCGTATTGGGGTTAAATATGGAGTCTATATCACCATGTAAATAGCATATCAGGCAGAATCTGATTGTGTAACGATTCTACCTACATATAGCTTCCCATCTAGCCATCCGTAGCATTTTAGCTTCATTATTATTCGTAATTTGTAATTCTACATTATACAGTTATAATTCATAATAGTGCAGTCAATTTAAGTGGCAGTCACATGATGCATTTTAGTCAGTCCAACGGTGTTACGGACTCCATACTTGCCACGTTGGGTGTTATATGTATTATATATATATATATTTCTTATACACATATATATATATACACAATGACTCATTTAATCCAGTATTCTACCCTACCTGTCATCCCCAAGCCACACACATACCTTCTCTGAGCATCCCCACCCGCAAGCACTTCTGATACCTGCAAGCTTGGCAGGCTTTCCGGCGTTGCTTGCTGATTTCACAGCTTCCACCTGAAGGGCATATGTACTCAATTCCACCTAAAAAAAATGTAGATAAAATGTCAGCATTTCAGAATCAACATTTTGCCACTAAAACGCCAATTCAGGAAAACCACTCAACTGGTAAAAACCCCTGTAGAAACCCCACAAAAAAAGCAATCAGGATTTGTATGCTACATAAATGACTCGGTGCACAGCAGCTCAGTGTATTGTAATGGATCACACCTCTTCTGGAGGATTCATCATTTACTCACACCAAGGAAAGAACTATTACAAAATAAGCCACAATAAAATGATTTCCGCTACGAGTTGGAAACTAGTTCCACGTAACACACCATTGCAACACATGTACCAGTGATTTCAACTGTTTTATTAACCGATTACCCTGCTTTATGTAATCTCGAGAGGGTTTCTGTGATTTCTCACCACTTAAAACCCATTATGTTAACATGAGACAGTTTATTGTAATTTCTTATCATCGTTACTATCATCATTATTATCATTATTATCTACACATGCTGACCTTGTATCGTACGCTTAAAGAAGGCTTTGCATGCCTCACATGAGGCAACGCTGTAGTGAAGTCCTGAGGCAACGTCTCCACACACAAGGCACAGACGTCGAGGGCCAAGGTCATCTCGTCCTTCCAAACTGTTGTCGACTGTACTCGTTGGTGACATGGCTACAAGTGAACAAGATAGAGATCTTTTTGTACACAGCTGCACAGGGCTTGAATCTAACCTAAAACCTTCACTAGCCAACAGGGCTAGTAATCTGTAAAGTCTACCAGCAATCAAATATATCTATCAGACCTTAATTCTCTGGAGTGTGGTGCTTAAGCGCCATAGCAAGCAGTTAGCTGCTCACATGAGGGTATGAGAGGGTGGGCTCCCCAGAACAATTTTGATTTTAAATTATCTGAGGCACATTCTGAGGCTTGCTACTTTGGCGATAGGTTTCAAATCACCACTAGGAAGCCTGCTGAAATTGAGCAATAACCATACTTATCCCTCAAACAATCCCCAACTCAAATAAATTATATTAAAACAGGAAGTGAACTTTAATGCCAATGGGTAGCTTTTATTTAATATACCTCTACATATCAATAATTATGAAGTTATCCATATTAAGCATGTCATCAATTCTTGGTTTTTAATCAGTCATGCTGAGGGAAACGTCATAATTGACCCTGCCTTGTAGTTGCTCCGATTCCTTAGCAGGAACACTGTCTGAAGCCTTCTCTTCATCGAATAATGGCGGGGGTGGTGGCAGTGGTGGTGGTGGTGGTGGTGGTGGTGGTGGTGGTGGTGGTGGTGTTGGTGTTGGTGTTGGTGTTGGTGGTGTTGGTGGTGGTGGTGGTGGTGGTAGTAGTGGCGTTGGTATTGGTGTTGGTGTTGGTGGTGTTGGTGGTGGTGGTGTTGGTGGTGGTGTTGGTGATGGTGTTGGTGGTGGTGTTGGTGGTGGTGGTGGTGGTGGTTGTGGCTGTAGCAATGCTTGCAGGGTTTGTGGTATTGGTGATTGTGATGACATGGGGTTACTTGGATCTGGCAGTGGTAAGGCTATACTGCTACAGACGTGGCTTCTTAACAGAACTGTTACACTGCAGCAGTCTTGCAGCAATCACACACTCACGCTCTTTACTAGGGCTTTCATATATATACACTCTGAACACACAGCTTCACTACCGATTACCTGTAAGTTGTAACGCATACAGGGCGTCAAGTGACAAGTGACGCTCAAAAAATAGGACAATAGGAATTTCAGATGTGAAAAAATAGGAGGAAAATAGGAATTTTGGTGAGAAAATATATGTTAAATAGGAATATCTTTTGCGTTAGATGGCCTCCCAACACCCATACATGATACAGCCATCCTGATCCACCACAATTAATGGTTGTATTAATATACATATTTGGAGTTACATCACATGCGAACAATATTTTGAGGTTTTAATGAGAAATGCATGTTAAAATTGATAAGCAGTTTATACATGCATAAGCACCCATACATGTAGACTACTCCAAAATAGTAGTGATAATGATTAAAAATAAAGACTAGACATGCACATGATATAAGATTATTCAGAAATTGTGCAATAAATTTTTACTATGAAGCACAAATATGTTAAATAGAAATATGTGTTCATTAGATGGCCTCCCAACACCCCTATAGCCATCCCGATCCACCACAATTGTTGTTTTTTGCTTATTTCTAATTAAAATATATTTGAATGTGCATCACATAGTAAATTTTTTTAAGGTTCTAAAGAGAAACGCAAGTTAAAATTTATCTGCAGTTTCTACATGCATAAGAACCCAAACATGTAAAAGACTACTACAAAATGGTAGCAATTTCAAAATAAATGACTGGACATGCACAATGATACGACATTCCTCAGAACTTGCGCAAAGCAAACGTATCAGAGAAGATGATTAGTGTGTCAAACTTCATGTATTGATATAACAAAACTATTGACACACCATGTGTAATATGAGATTTTTCAAGTTTTACAAATAAATGATTTCGGCTGTCCCAGCCAACATAAAAACGTTAAAGTAATTTAAAGTAAGGGGTGGGGGTCTGGGGGTTCTCCCCCATGAAATTTGTGAAAATTGGGTCACCTGAAATGTAAATTCCTGCATTCTGAAAAGGATACATACAATTCTGGATTCAGAAAAATGAAAAGCCCTTAAAAATAGGAAAAAATAAGAATTTGTCCAGAAAATAGGAGAAAATAGGAATTGCCCAGAAAAAAGGAAAAAATAGGAACTTGACGCCCTGCGCATATAACAAACATCGGTTATTTTTCTGGATCCGAGTCATCCGGATTAATTACCTACCAATCTAATAGAACACTTCATGTACCTTCTAAGTTCTATGGTCTATATCTATAGTCTCTATCCGAGATTCTATGGTGTAAGGCCACTGATTCAAAACGGTTGATAATGATTTACAGTTCTATTCACGATCAGCTATTAATACTTAATAGTGGCCCTCCCACTCCTCCAGTAATGCTAGGTCATTGCCCGTGCTTCACTATTGCGTACTCAACTTCGTTCAACGAGAGTTAAATGCAAGTAGTTTAGGTATCTATTATCATACTGAAGATCATGACATGGCATTATATACTCAACTAGAAAGGGCAGTTGTTGCCAACTACATGTATCTCCCGTGATCTAGTATGAATGAAATATCTCTGTAAGGACGTAGAAGGTAAGTAAAGTTAAATAAGTCACAAAGACAAAGGTTTGTTACACAACTCATCTGCCTGAGATGTGCAAGGATGTTAAAATTGGTTGCCTTAAGGGTTTTGGTACGCGACAGACCTTCTCCCCAAGATGTGTAAGTATACGAAGTTTGCTCATGCTAGGTCAATTAGGGGCAGAGTTATAGAGCGGAAGGGAAATATGATCAAGGTTAAGGTCAATGTAAAATAAAGGTCGCAGTGACCTGATTTTGGTACGCGACACACCTTCTCCCCAAGATGTGTAAGTATACCAAGTTTGGTCGCGCTAGGTCAATTAAGGACCGAGTTATAGAGTGGAAGAGAAATATGATTAAGGTCAAGGTCAAGGTCAAATAAAGGTCACCGTGACCTGGTTTTGGTACGCGACACACCTTCTTCCCAAGATGTGTAAGTATACCAAGTTTGCTAGTGCTAGGTCAATTAGAAACCGAGTTATAGAGTGAAAGGGAAATCTGATCAAGGTCAAGGTAAAGGTCAAATAAATGTCGTAGTGACCTGGTTTTGGTACGCTGCGCACCTTCTCCCCAAGATGTGTAAGTATACGAAGATTGGTCGCGCTAGGTCAATTAGGGGTCGAGTTATAGAGCGGAAGGGAAATTCTCTGCGGCGGACCGAGCGGCGGCGGCGGCTGGACAGACATGAAACCATAGTATCCACGCCGACTTCGTCGCGAGGGATACAACAATATGTGTTTAAAAACTTACAAGTATTCTTTTTAATAGACCGAAATAATTTTCATAGGAACCCATCGTCAATTACGGGGGGGGGAAGGGGGTCATTGTTACTGTCAATGGGAAACTAGTCCCTAAAGCCCTGGTCTCAACGAGCCCACGACGCATTTGTGCAACGACACGACAGAAAATTTGGGCAAATCGTGGGTCATCGGGGGTCGTCGCAAGACAGTCCTACGAAATTTTGAGCATCGTGACATCGACTTGCCGTCGTGTGGCAAAATTGAACATGCACCTTTTTTGTTGCACGATTTTTTGTGGTATCTATGTCTTCTGGTTGTAGTGTGAGTCGTGTCTACAGCAGGGTTCTTGCCCGACGTCTTGCGGTACTGTCGTTGCGATAAATTCTTGTCGTGGGTACAGGAAGAAATTTTTTTATAGTCAGACAATTCTTACGACTATCGCCGGATTTGTCCTCACTTGTCTCACGGCTGTCGCAGGGACGTCGTGAGGTAGTTGCAAGATTGTTTCCGATCTTATATTTGTGGAGGCTCCACACATTGCAGGTTGTCGTGCGTTAGTCTTTGCATAGTCTTGCAACATTTTTCGTTTTTTGAGAGTTATATTAGCGTCGGTCCTCGCGAGGTGATGACAGCTTGGATTAACTGCTGTCGCTGCGTGAAAGGGGATGTTTCCGCTGAGCGAGCTACGCGTGGCCTGCGGAGGGGGGCGTCTGGAGGAACTCCAGGCCACGAGCTGAATATGTGCTGGTTGCGTTGATCGGGTCGGGAGCCGGGCAGAACCGTGCGAACCCGGACGTTGGTGTGCCGTGGACGGTGGCGAGCGCGCGCTGAGTTTGGGCTTTTGAATGTTGCGGTCTCTGATGATTGGTGGCTGCGGTCGCGGAATCTCGCTCGGTGACTTCGCTGGTTTTGGGCTAGGCATGTCTTCACGAGCTGTTGCCGATAGTGTCGCCCTCGCGATCACCAAGCGGCGCAATTGTTCGCGCTTTTAGCCCCTCTTTTCTTCTTGGTTTCTTCTTTTTGAGAGGGTCATCCTGGGATACTACCTTGATTACCATAAGTGACATATGGCCACAACCCTCGCCGAATTCGCGCAGGCACACGCCCCCTACCCTGCGTTCAGTATCCCGCGCCGCGTGCATCAGATCCTTGTGGTGGTTCTTTCGCGTAAGCGGTGGGTCGGGTCCAAAATCCGGGGCAGACTTGCGGATGTATCACTTGGGGAAATCTATGCAGGCAAATTGGCAGGCAACGACGGGCCTCCGTTTTATAGTCGGGAGCACGGACACGCCTGCGAGTGGTTTTTACGTGCCCAGCATCTGTGAAAATATAGTTTTTCTTTTCCGGGGCTGCTTTTTGCCAACCTGCCCCCAAATTTCGGGGGCTTTTTTATTTTCCGTTGGGCTCTTTTTTTCATTTCGCCAGTTGGTGACTTGTTTCAGTGGCTGTTTTTCGTCACTCGATTGGCGTTTAGTACTCGCGCGGGGGTCGCGCACCCCACACGACACGTCACACGACGCACGCAGGCGACGCACGCAGGTTGGTACGCACCCGCACATCAGTGAGTTTTTACAGACCAACGTCTATTCAAGAAGTTATTATCGACTGACGACTAACATGATATCAAAACTCACATAGTCCACAACTACAATGCACCTTGAATTGTGAATACATCACAGGTTAGCTAAACAACAAGAACTATTCGGACTGCAATAGTGAGAATGTCGCCTGTACGAGCTAGAGAGGATCGATTGTTTATACGCGAAGTCTCTTCGGGCTGAGGCGTCAAGGCCGCGTATGGGCCTGAAAGCTCAGGGGGTTGAGGAAAGCGGCCGCCGGGCACGTTGTGAATGGTCGTGGCACATCGCGCTGCGTCACGTGCTGTGGAGGGGCGGATTGATTGAGTATGCGGGGGGGGGCACGATTGGTTTCGCGTTGGTTTATAACTCATACCTAATCTTACGCAGGGCTGGACCTATCGGCGGCGAAGCTGGCCAGCAAACTCTTTCGGGGGAATTGACCAGAAAAGCGTACAATCGGGTGGAATGATCACACGTGTCGCGTCTGCCGCAGCGGGAAACTCATACCGTGTGATTCTCGGATTTGGGTGTTTGGTTCGCCCGATTTAACCTCGCCGCTTAGTCTTCAACGTTTTGATTTATCGGGCGGATTTTAGTCGCCCGAATGGGTCTACATCTGCGCCCCCGCCCGGCGATTCAGTCGCTGGCCTCCTCTCGAGTCCGCTAGTGTGTCCCGGCGCCCGGGCTGGTCCGGCTGAGTTCAAAAACTCGCCCCGATTCCGCTTCGCGCTACATAGCTCGTCGATTGACGGCCGCCCTTATTCGGCGCTTTGCGCGGTACTCCGGTCTCGTCTCTGCCCTCTATGTCTCCTCGCAGTCGCTACTGCCTACCGTCTCCCCACCGCGCCGTGCATGTTGTCGCCCCTGTTTATATGCTGTGACGTCGTCATGTATATAGCGATGCGCCGCTGCCGCACGTGTACCCGTGCTACCGCGCGCTCGCTCCCACGGCACGCTGCCCCTTGCTGTCTAGGTTCGCACGCGTACGCCAGCGCCCTACCCCGCATGCACGAGAGCGGTTGTCAGACCCTGCCGAGGCGCACGCAGCACCGCCCGTGACGCGCGCCCACCGCGAACGCGTGGTCTCGCCAGTGCGCGCCGCGGCACGTTACGGCAGCGCTCGCTATGCACCCCGCAGGTCGCCGCCGGCGCTTCCGCTTCTGCAGCACGCTACGCACGCGCGGCGAGGTACGCACGGTCTAGCGGTGCACCATGCCTTCATGCCAATATAGGCCGGATCGTTCCCGGCTGATTTAGCCGTGCTCGGCCGATTTCATCGCGCTCAGTGCTCGCTCACGCTCGCCCCCTCTCCTCGCGGATACGAATCGGCGTCGCGAACTTCTCAGCTCGCTCTCCCCCTGCAAGCTCGTTAGTCTTTTGCGCTAACCTCTCGACGGGCAAACTTCCGGAGTTGTTGGCCCGCGCTCTCTCGCGCGCTTTGTGGCATGTCCTCTTGTGTCGTACACTATGAAACCTGCAACAAACTTTTGCAAAAGACTTTTATTTTGTTGGGGAAGTTTCTGAAGTTTGTCATAAGCTTGGAGCGGAAACGACGGCCGTATTTTCCTCCATATGTCCCAGAACAATTGCGAAGGATCACCATGCGAAGAGGTTGATGTGTGTCAGTAGTCCGTGTGGCGCCGCAGCAATTATTGCATTGCTATTGCCGCCCGCCGTCGTCTGTCGCGAAAGCAAAACAAGCCACGTTTGTGGACCAGACCCTGGTATTATGAAGAGACAGTTGGGCTATTCATTGCCTGTGCAGGAATAGGCGCTCAGACGTTGCATCAACCAGCTGGCAATCTGCCTGCAATGCGGCCTTCTTTTTATCCCTTGTTTCTCTTGAGGGTGCTTGTATTGTAAACATGGATACTTTTCTTACTCTTGAATTAAATCAACAATTTCTTGGTACTATACGTCCCTGTTGATTTCGTTACTTTACTGGGGCGACCTTTTTGTGTCCATCTCTGCAGTGATACATGACTACAACTGTATTTGATTGCTGAGTTGTTCAAACCTCAGACCACTAGTTGTCAGAGGTGCACGGCCTAATTCTGCAACCTGTTTGCCGAAGTTTGTCACTAGTTCTACACTGGCAACTTTGGAAAACTTTTCTTGCCAAACTCGGAGTTTGCTCGAGTTTGCAAACTAAAGTTTGCTAGTGTAGACAGGGCTTTAGTTGCCCGATTTAGTCACCCGATTTAATCGCCTAGTGTGTCCGGCCCTTTAATGAAGGCATGACCACCATTTTACGTGGTCATCTGATAATCGAGGGGTTCACAGTACCTAATGTTGAAAGCAAGGTTTTAACACGTTGAGACAATCCACTGTTCTGGCTGGGGTTTGAACATACAGTATTCAAAGAGAAAGGTGGACACGCTATAACCACTGGAGTCTGGACTGACGTATCCCTCAATAGCAGCACTTCAAACTCATCATGCCAGCAATAAACGTAACTGCCTTCTCCAATAAGAAGAAACTACGCAGGCAACAATAAACAAGACACTGACAGATAAAGCCTTTAGATTTAAGATCCAGTGAGTATTTACTGATATGATAGTGATAGTGAATATTGAACATTGACTGCATATGAATGCCGCATATACTCACATTCACATTGGGATATATGTACGCTACGTGCTATTTAAAATAAGTGCTTTTGACCGCGCTTACAAGTCAATTATGCATGGTTTTCGTTCGAATAGAAGCCCACTCCAAGCGAAAACAACCGACTACTTGAGCACTAGGTGCTGGCTACTTTGACACCCGAAATATATGCCTATAAATGTCCAAACTCACTTTTTTGTGATTAGTTGCTCTTGAAAATGCCCTGATTAGAGAGATTTTAATCAAAGAAATGTACTTGAAAATAATGGTAAAACATTACAAAATTTCGTTGCATTTTTTCATTCTTTGGCAGATTCATATAACCTCAGAGTGCACCTAAGAAAGATCATTTCGAAAAAAAACTAGAGGGTTTCCCCACCAATTGAGACACCACCTTCCCACACTTTCTAACCTGCTCTTCTTTTCTTACGCCTTTGAATCCATCATGCGCGTTTTTTCCCTTAACTGGCCATTACATCCTTTGTTGAATTTCCCCTCAGAGGAAACCCTGCGTGATGCCATTTATTTCTAAAATGAAATACCTTTATAATACTATACACTTATGGTGGCTCACACTCCGCATTCCAATTTGCACTTCATCAAGTGCAGGTTTGTGCAGAACATTAAGTCAGGCTTAAAGGGACAGTAGCCTCTAGGATTTTACTGCATACAACTGTACTTACTGTATAACAAATCGTCTATACCCATACGTATTTGTTACCAGATACCTAATTTAATTGTTATAATTAATTACACATCAACGCTACGAAATTTGAATGGCGCCATGACACCCGCGACCGTGCTGCCACCCCGAAAAAGTTGCGTATTTGACAATTTATTTTGCACGTTACAGACCGAGGGCTAATCACAAAAGTGCAATTATATATTTATAGGTAAATGCTATTTAACCGAACGATATTAATTTTAGGGCAAATTTATCCATATTATAACTGAAACTATATGTCGTTTATAAGATATTACAATCCTTTTGCTTTTAAATGAATAAATAAGTAACACCCTCGGTCTGTAGCCCTTGGCTGGAAAGTGGTTTTGCGCAACTTATCAGATCGTGTGCTTTGAGTGGCTGGAGTCGTTAGTTTTCAAACATTTTTTTAAAATATTTATAATGGTGATTGAACCATGAAACTTTTTATGTAGCGTAATTATAACCTAAATTCGCTGAAAATAACCCTAGAACCTAGAGTAAACTCTCCCTTTAATGTAAAGTGAAGACCTTGAAGTGATTGTGACCACGAAATCGGTGCAACAAAATCTGATTTTTAGTGGCACTATACATTTAGTTTTAAGATGAAAACCCTTGATTGTGGGCATTCATTTAGCTAAATTTCATATCAATCCAGATGAGCCTTTTAAATGTAACATGTCACTGGGGGTTGGCTATCAATGTCACCCTATAAGTCCAGTAGCTTTGCTGGATAAAGTCTGTTACACGAAAAATCCCAAAGCGAGACTGTGGGCAAGGCCGATAAGCATGAACCTGTCGAAGAAAAACCTGTCTGCCACAACCATACGACTACCACTACCACTACAACTACAACTACCACTACCACTACCACTACCACTACCACTACCACGATCACAACCAATACAACTACAATTGAAAGAAAGATATGCCAACGAATTCACCAAGCCAGTATTACACACAAACTCTCACCAGAGAACTTGGCGTGTGACGCTGCCGTCTCTGGCTGCGGCTGCAGCGGCGGAGGTGATGGATCGCGCGACGTACTCGCGACGCACCCCGGCGACTTGCTCTCGTTCTTCACGCAGCACGACGACGCGCCGCCGCTCGGCGGCGACTTCTTCACGCCGACTTCCTGACCGCATCCGAACGTCGCGCTGTTCGTCGAGTCGACGTCGTACGCCTCGCAGGGATCGGCGTCGAGGCGAGACGAAGCGAGACATGTCTCACCGGTCCTCGCCGCCGCGTCGCACGTCGTCGTCGTCAGCGGGTTCTTGATCGCCGCGCTAGACGACGTGACGCCGTACGCCCTGTTCGTCGCCACGCAGCCTCGTCCCCCGCTCGCGAAACGACTGCGGCTGTTCGCTGCCGGGTCGCTGGCGACGCTGCGGCTGCTGTCGCAGGCGAGCGGGGAGAGAGTGGAGGGGGACGGGCTCACCGGCGACGAACCGCTGGTCTCGGGCGCATCGAGGAAGAGACCCGGAGGTGGCTTCACATCTTCTTTATCCATGACGACGAAGCGGTCTTGATTTCTACAAGCAGTCAAGCGAGCGGCACATGAGAACCCGTGAATAATATAACCATGAGATAATACTTTAGAACTACGCACAATATTTCCTACTGCGACATTACATTATGAGTTATGTATGATATATAAATGTACAGTTAAACTGTTTGCCAATTTCTCATCTTTGCAGCCGCAAGCATTCCGTACGATGTGAATATGGGGGTGATTATTGCGGTATTGTGGTGGTCCAAATACTATTGTCGATGTTATTGCTATAGTTTACAAATTATTGCAAACTATTGCCAGTGCCATACTAATAGTGTATTATGAGATTGTGTATCGTATTGTGAATTGCATCAAGCCTCGTTTTGGCTCACCTTATTTACTAATACTAGTTTTAAAATGGTACTCTGCTATTCTGCTCACAGTCACACACGTGTGCATAGCAAGTGAGCAACAAATAATGAAGGGTGAGTCATGGTTTTTAGGCATTTGCACGTGCAAAAGAATACATTTAGCAGTAAATAAACTAACCAGGTATTTTAATGTTGCAAACATCAAAACCTATCAATTGTTCGGCGAAAAATTCGGCAATCGATTTTTAACTATTGCATTGCATATTGGCATCTTCGCTATTGGGAAACACTTTCAGAATTGATAGTTCGATGTATCATTACACTTGTAGGTGTGGGAAAGAGTATGGGTGCATACAAAGTAATTGTTTCCAACAGACGAATTGTCTCATACAACATAATATTTATAGTTAAGTCTATAATTGGTATAGCATATTTCTTCCTGAGCTGATTACATCATACTCATTCATTCTACTGTTACTAAGATATCAACAGTACATTAAAGCTATGATAGCATGAATCGTTGACACCCTCAAGCCACTTACTACTACCATGCCAGTTGTCATTTGTTGCGTGCCTGTCTACGAAGCAAATGTCCCAACTAAAGTAAACATCACGATTACAAATAAAATATATTCTACGTTGGATTTTTTTTTGTCTCTCAACTAGGCAATAATTGTATCCTCATTTGTATGACACTGGCAAAAACAAATGTGAAGATGCATATATTTACATGTTTTCTCTTGCAAATCAAAAGACCGCATCGTGACAATGTGAGATAGAGTTGCCATGCAATCGAGTAGGAACTATAAAACCGTGTTAACACAACAAAAGGGATGTACGTGGTAGATACCTTGCGTTTTTGCGATGTGGCCGCAACAGGTGTGTAACCCATGTATAATTTAACTGTATTATCCCTCCCTTCAAACATGGATTAGAATATTTAAACTGGATGAATGAATACGACCATGCTACGCATGTACATGCATATATCCAGGTATATTAATATATTCTACAGTAATTCTTTCCGCATGCATGAACAGCACTATGATGTGTTGGACACTATGCAGCAATGTCCTGAGAGCGAAGGTGAGATCAATAAAATAATGATTACATAGGTACTATGCACTGTTGGCTCATACTGTCTATAGATGTGCAGGCCTGCGGCAACTGTACGCGGGCTATAGTACTAGAGCTACTATAGATGCTACACTGTGCGAAACATTGCTGTTTCATAATGTTACGTACGTGTTTACGTAAATACGACATTCCACAATGTTTGTTTTGTTGTTAATTACGTTTAATAGTGTTTATCTATATTGTCGTTACTAAAAACATTCTGTTTAAATATTGCTCATCATAGTAATTATTATTGCTTACTTATTGTCTAACGATTATGCAGTTGTGAATCCTTTTGATTTTATAACTTTATATTAGTATTATTCAAACACAAATTAATTGTTCAGTTATAACTGAACAATAAAGTTATAAAATTAAAAGGATTCACAACTGCATAATCGTTAGACAATAAGTAAGCAATAATAATTACTATGATGAGCAATATTTAAACAGAATGTTTATACTCTCATAACGTACACATAATAACTATAATGTAATAATAACTGTTAATAAATAACCATATACACACTAAATTATGTTTATTATATGCACGAATATTCTGTTAGAACCCGTCTACTTTATTATTTTTCTACTCTTATGACAGTTGCCCGCGTACTTTATAATTTTTCCAGTGGATCGATGGCCGACTAGATGACCGTATGGTCCTTTCGTCATCCCTTCACTATATTGTTTACTATTTGCTTTGTTAAAATCCTTGTAATTACTACTATTGAATCTTACGTTATTACATTATTATTATATTGTTTTTATTATATAATTTATTTTATAATTATTATATAATATATTACATTATTATTATAACGTGTAGATGATACAAGAACATAGCATAAGATACTAAACTATACAAGTGCCGCGGAGAGACAGCGCTCATCTAACGTCTACAGCGGTGACTCTGTGGTGGAGTGGTGGGATTCTAGCTGCAGAGCTAATAATGACAAATTTGTCATTATTAGCTCCTGATTCTAGTAAACCCTGTTAGTCCCAAATGTGTTCATATACGCGCCGAAACAGTGGAAGGCACAGGGATGGTATCAAGAACCTTCTCAAAGGAAAGTTCGTTGGGATCGTTATGAAAGTTGCCACGAGATGACGCGTACATCTAAGTGTCTTAAGATTAAAGATGGAAGCTCCCATCGTACGTAGTAGCAACAACTATTTGCAAGACAGAATAGGTAAACACTCATCCATTTACCTACGCAAGCCTACAGGCCGAAATAGAGAGCTGTCACCTGTAACTAATTAACGCAGGCAAAAACTACACAGTGCTATCACCACCACATGCACTGGCAGTGGCATAAGTTACATCAGGAGTAGATAATAGGGTATTTCCTATTATCTACTCCTGGTTCCATGTAACACACCC
>NW_014577083.1:375100-388386 GCF_000485595.1 Priapulus caudatus
TTTTTTGGACCTTGCCTTTAGGCATCGCGACATGCTGATTAAGAATATATATGGTGTTGGGGGTGAACTCTTACGTGGGGGGAGAAGATAGACAGACAGACAGACACAAAAACAGGCTCGCCCTTTATATAAGAGATAGCCGAGTCGGTGTACAGTTAGTGACAGGTTAACTGTGCATTGTCAGGTTAACTTGTGTACTGTCTGCAGTGCATGCGTGGTACGGTAAAAATACACGCGTCGGATGTCCTGGTCGAACGGCAATTCTTAACGGTCGATTCCCGCGCTGGCAAACTTTTATTGTGGTGGAATTTGAACGGGGCGGAGGTAATTTAAACGGGGCGCAACGATTCAAACAGGGGGGAGTTTTCCCAAACGGGGCGCGCGCGCCCCGTTTGCGCAACGTAGGGAGAACCCTGACACCGACTGTACAGAATGCCATAGAAATTATACGATTTAAGGAGCATAAACCTTCTTCAACCAAATTTAACTTTTGAAATTTCACT
Organism: Priapulus caudatus; assembly: GCF_000485595.1. Classification (NCBI taxonomy): domain Eukaryota; kingdom Metazoa; phylum Priapulida; class Priapulimorpha; order Priapulimorphida; family Priapulidae; genus Priapulus; species Priapulus caudatus. The sequence goes on from NW_014577083.1 coordinate 375,604, forward strand.
GTGACATTGTAGCCTCATACATCCAGGCATGTATAGATTCTACTAGCAAACCCAGGCAGTCAAATTCTTTCTAACAGTAAACAAATCCATGTTTAACCCTCCTCTTGAGGGTCAATAACTTATCCGACACTTACTATTTGCATGTCAGCAGAAAGTACATTTCATGGTCCTTTCAATAAAGCCATAAAAATGCTAGGTCACCGCTGAAACATAAAAGTTTTTCAATCGCTCCGTCAGACCATGTCCTCAGAAAATGTCTAAAATCTGCCCTGTGCCCATTGACCTTTGACCTGTGACCTCCAATTTCGGCACAGTGATGGCTTTTCCTACCATGATGCTATACACCGACTATCACGAGCCTATGTCGAGACTCGAGCCGTTTAGATTTGTGCCGCAATTCTGCATTTCCTCCCTAGACCTTAAGTTAAGGAGAAGTACCCCCTTCTTTTACACCTGTTGACCTTTGACCTTTAACCCCCAGCTTCGACATCCCAACTCGTTTTCGGATTACCCCCCACGTCCCGAATATCGTGACCGTACGTCGAGCGGTTAAGATTTGTGCCCAACTGTTGACGCACGGACGGACGCACGGACGGATGGCCGGACAGACGCACTGACGATCATGCGATTCTACAAGCTGCACCTGACTACGTCAGATGAGCTAACAACAATATACGATTCAGAAACATTTCTTGAATGCCACGCACATGTTAACCAGCCAATATATCATAAATCTACATTAATTTTTTAATACAAAATTTTTATATGTTTAATACGTTGTTTTCTGAAATCAAGCAATAATTAATGTCCGCTTTCGGTATACGTGGATCCTACCTTTGATTTTGCTGGAAAAAGTTGTATATGTACATGATCGGTCCGATATGATGACTCATAAGTATATCTATACAGCTGCGCTCTTCTCTTTATATAAATATATATGAATCCTATTAACTTGCGACAGCCACACAATCCGCCTCAGCGGCGACGTCACTGCACTGTGAGAACGCGTGTGCCTTATACTGCTAGTCCCTCTATCTGCAAATGGAGTATTGAGTCGGCAGCGCAGGAGCACTCACTATAATGCCACCCGTCTGACTGCGCCACTGTCGACAGGATACACTGTAATCTGTTTACGGCCAACGGCTAGAAATTGAGATAGCTATCTACCTCACTATTGTAAGATATAGAGAGAGAGATGGAGCGAGGAGAGGGATACTTAAAAAAATTATTGTTCTTTAGATAAAAAAAGTCCACAGTTTGCCACAAACAATAATTTCTTCAACTACTAAAATAAATATTATATTACAACGACAATATCTTGCGGCAAAACACATCTAAACCCACTAAAACGAATCTACTTGTATTCCCTAGAAAGAGAATCAATTTTGTGATTTTGGATGCCTCAACCATTCACCATAGAAGCATGCACCTAATACAAAAACAACTAGTAAAACCCATGCAGAGGGGATCGAAGTAACAGCAAACGACGAACTGCGTACGTGAGCCTTTGATAGTGGCAACATATAGCCACCACAGAACAAATGTAGTTGGCCGATTAGGCGAAGGATCACTACTACTAAACATAATCTGTAGCGAGCGTAAATATAATTACGGTGAAATAAGTGCCTGTCCACAAGCCCCATAAGTATAGCCATAAACCAATGTACACTAATAACCTATGTATACTATATATAGACAGGTATGACAGTATATATCCGTCTCCATGATATATGATCGTTGTGCGATGGTACATGATGATTTGTTTACAACTTAAAACCAGAAAAAAAGAATTTTGCATTAGAAGACACGTGCCGAGTGCAAGTTATCTTGAAGGAATAATATCATTTTCCGCGAAGCAGATAATAGGGATATGCAATCGTAAGGAAATCCAGATGGCACTATATTAAATGCAAATGGTCCAAACAGGTAAAATATGGAGCTCCATTAAGAGTGTTTCCAACATTGATATCATTAATAATGAATGATGAATGATTAATGATTGATAACCCTAACCCTAACCCTAACCCTAACCTAAATGACATTAAACCACAAACTAATATATGACCATGACCATATATATATAATATATATGTTATTATGACCATTAATGACATTAAAGTTGGGAACACTCCTAATGGAGTATCGCCCAAAATATGGCAAGTAGTAGCATGTCGCTAAGTAGGTACATATATATCAGGGGTTAATAACTTAATAATGACAAATTGTCATTATTTATAATAATTTGTCATTATTAACCCCTGATATATATGTTAACGTTGGAGAAAAAATATCGACACGTTTAAATGATGTCTATACCGTATCACTGTAATTCGTTATACCCACCAATGGAGCAACATACTATAAGTTCTCTAAATTAAAGGAACCAGGCAGTGCAATATTAATGAACGGGTAAACGGCCTGTATGCAGCCGGCATCGTGTTTTGAGTGACGTCATAAAATTTATTTTCAGCTTTTATTCTGCAAATCAACTAGTTTTGCAAGCAGTGCTCACTTGTCATAGCCAACTGATTCTAAACACTGTCAGAGGAAAATCTATAATCTCGTGTAAAATATGGCTTACTTGTGTAGTATTTGATGAAAAATACAACTATGTATAACGTTTAAAGGCGAACAAAAACCTAGGTTTAAAGCACAATTCCAGTTAAAATAGGTTCACTTTTAAGGTTGAGATTTCAAAAAATATTTTAAAACTGACGATGTCCATTTGCTTGAATGCAGACGGTGGCTTCTACTAGCCATCATCATCAGCGATCACAATGGGCCAAGGAATAGATAAAATCATATCAAACGCAGGAAGCAATTTCAGCCAAAAATTTGCATAGGCAAATGTGCTATTACAAAATAATTTTGCAGTAGAATTGGATAATTGTGTATAGCATTTTTTTATAACGACATGCAGCAGTTGCAAATTTACACGGCGTCGGCTGCTGGCGTGTTATGCGTGTCGGCCTGTGACAGGCACAGCTACGTTAACCTAGGACCACTAGGATTCTGCCGCTGCCCCGGCATCGTTTAAACAGCGTGCGAGTGGCATCGCCCGCGTCGTCAATGTCGAGTGAAAATATATCGGGCGGCGAGTGAAAGCTAAAGCTGACTCGCCCATGTGGGCGAGTAAAAATTTGTTAGAACTTTATCAAATGTTGGTTCTTACGTTTATTAATCCAAACATTGATGAAATGCAGTTCTAGGATTGTGAAGGGCGGCTATGCCGACCTCGCCACGACATCCTCTACCTTAGTATTATCAAAGGTCGCCGAAGAAAGCAGCCGCGAGAGCGCGCAGCGCAGCCACAGCGTGGCTGTGTTAATTACGTGCCTGGGGGCGGCATATTGATTGATGTATCGGGGGGGGGGGAGAGGGGGGGGGGGGGGTGGCAGGATTGTTTAAAAGTACGTGGCTTGTGTTAACAAATCATAAAATCCGCGTCACGTGGCATTTATTGACGGGGCAAGCAGCCCGAGATAAAAGTAAATTGTAAACATGTTATGGTTACCGTTTTACATCTCGCATGGGCTGCATCGCACAGACTGGATTCATTAAAAAAAATATGCGTAGGCAATGGCTGAAAATACCATCGAGCGAATTGGCGATGCGATACGGGAAATTATTCCACCTGAAGACGCAAGAGCATTTGGCTAGGGAGGGAGAAAAAGGCGATGAGATAGATGGCATAGCATTACATACGATATAAGAGATCATTATATATCATCATATCAAGTATATTATAGATGCAAAGCCATTTCGATTTGCGCGCGAAATTCCCATTTCCTACTGTGACTCAAGTTAAGGGGATAATAATTCCCTTACTCCACGTTTCTATACTTTGACTTTGACACTATATCTCTATCCAAAGAATGACGAACAGACGTAGCTATATCAGCAAGAAATATTAGTGTAGATATTGTTTGCAGTTCACGTACAACAGAAATGCCGACGTTGTTGCGCTAGAATGCGAATTGCACCAGGAACAGACACAAGCAAGTAATGACCCTGTAGCTACTTGTGCACTGTATAGTAATGACCCTCATTAGGCACAGGTACTGCACACGAAGGCCGTAACATAATAAAGAAAGTAACAGTCTCTTTTCTCCAGAAGTGATTTGCTCATAGCGGTTTGTTAAATTTATGTTTAAGCTCATATATTTTTAGAAGTATGTAGAGGAAGCTAAACGGAGACCTACGAATGTCATTAAATATGCGCCCAGCTCAGACATAAAGACCCTTAGCGAGATCAGCAGATAGATTCACTACCATAATCCCGATTAAAATAAGTTCATAGAGAAAACACGTAATGTTTTCTTTACAAATTATTTCAATATGGATTCTTTTTTATATATATATAATATATTTCTTTATTTATTTATTTATTTATAAAAGTGATGGCTCTGACTTGGATAAGTCACGGCATCAACATCAGACGGCAAAAATTTTCGCATGGCAACTGAAAGTGTCAATGACACTGATAGGCTACCACAAAAAAAGACACAATGAGGCGGCGAGTGAGAAGAAGTCAGTTTGATTGAGCAACCATCGACGGTACATTATAGAAACGAAGAGTATATATGGGAGAAATTCCTTATATACTCTTGATAATTATGTGTAATTTTTTATGTGAAAATAATATATAATTTATTAACAAAAATGAATCACATTTTGACGTAGAGTGGGCGGCTTATACCGCTTTGATGGTTCTTCGCAATAAAATCATTAATGATAATAAATAATAATATAATAATATAGTATAAATATAATATGTTTCATTCAGCAGCAATTTGGCATTAATTATATTGTAATGTAATCTTGTAAAACGAAGCCAGATGAGTTAGACACAGTCACAGACTGTTTGTTTATTGCGTGTCTATATAATAGCTATATAATTGCAAAGCCTCTACTAGTTGCATAATTTTTGTTTGTTTAATATCAAAACCCCTAGCGGCCTTATTCTTCACGTACCAAAATAAGCAAAATCGTTGAACGTGAAGTGACAATGCATTCCCATTTTTGCCAAAAGAATTGCCGGTGGCTCGAAAAGAGTGACGTCGCTGGCGTGCTCCAAATAGGACGTTTAATATGGGCGGCATAGCATGGAAACTGATAAAACCCATTTCTAAACATGTGGTCAAACGGTTTGCCTGAGTTAATCGTTGATCGTAGGCCAATGTTGACGGACGGACGACGGAAGGACGAGGACGACGACGCATGGCAATATAGCTGCAGCTTGACGATGTCAAGGTGAGCTAAAAATAGGTGACGCCGTTGGCACGCCTTATTTGGCATATCATATGGGAGAGCAGAGCATTTTTTCCTAGCGGTTTTTATGGTCTATTTTTTACAGCTGATGTTTTCCTAATGATACTATCATATAGAACTCTGATCGTGTGAAATGAGCCAATGCGATGTTGTTATGTCAACTGACGAGCTGTTCCAAGTTCACACAGCACATACGGAGCTAAGTATTTTGGCCATTGATAAGTAATAGCATAATGCAAATATTATTAGCTTTTCCTGACTTTGTGACTGTGCCCTTATATCTTCAGAACTATTGCTAATTGGATGCCCTTCCAGCATAAAGGGCGAGATGGGTTCCAAAAATACCATGATAGTTCTGATGTGTCTTGGCTCAACTTGGATTGGCCTCTCTCATGTCCGCTTTCTCATGCTTAAACTTTATAAGAAAATATACCTGAACATTATAAATTATTGTCTTTATTATATACTAGTATTTAAAAGTTATGAGCATTATGTTTTCATATAACAAACTGCGACAGCTATAGGTACTGTATTGATTGAGGTATTGTCTATGTTCTTTGAATCAATAAAATGTACTGTGGCTTACGCATCATCAATAACATTTCCTTGCACATGTTGTATTGTAGGGCTGCATGCTAATTACACAGTAAGGGGCGCTTCTAGTCCGACAAGGTTGTGGCGGCTAATTAGCGCTGCCTCGATATTATTGTAATAACTGAACATAAGACTCCGTGGCTCGTATTATATATACCGAACCTCCACCATATGTTGTATTCTATTTAGGTGATAACCTCAGCTCCGGAATCGTAAGCAGGCATAGATTTAGCATATGGTAAGAGATGTTTCGTAGATAGCAGGTAGAGTAGCGTGTAGAGTTCTTGTCGATAGAGCTGTAGTGCGGCATATTAGTTATTGAACTCTGGTCTTTATTAGTACTACTGCCGTCAAACAACGACAAATATATACATACTACGGCAACAAGGTACCGCATGCCTAGGTTACGTCGTCCTCGTCTTCCGTTCTTCTAGATCTTAATAGTAAACTGCGGCATGTAATGAACTAATTATTAATTTGCTCATCTGCTGTATGTGCCGTGTCTCATGATTTCTTGCCTCAACAGTCCGTAGGTGGGGTTGCGAATATAATATATACGAGCCACGGAGCTTATGTTTATTACAATAATATCGAGGAGCGTATTAACGGCAGCACGCACTCGTCAGGCTAGAAAGCGCGCTGGTTAACTAGAAAGGGAGTTGTCGCAACAACTATCCCGTGATCTAGTATTGAAATGAAATATCTCTGTAAGGACGTAGAAGGTAGGCAAAGATTAAATAAGTCACAAAGACAAAGGTTTGTTACACAACTCATTCTGCCTGAGATGTGCAAGTATATGTTAAATGGTTTTTGGCACGCGACACACTTCTCCCAAGATGTGTAAGTATACTGAAGTTTGGTCGCGCTAGGTCAATTAGGGCCGAGTTATAGAGGCGGAAGGGAAATATGATTCCGGTCAAGGTTAAAGGTCAAATAAGGTCGTAGTGACCTGGTTTGGTAGCGCTGCGGCAGCTTCTCAAGCAAGATGTGTAAGTTATCAAGTATGGTAGCGCTGGTCAATTAGGGGCCGAGTTATAGAGGGCGGAAGAAGAAATATATCAAGGTCAAAAAAGTCGTGTGACCTGGTTTGGTACCTGCCACTTCTCCGCAACGATGTGTAATAGACCATGTTTGGTCACGTAGTCAATTAGGGTCGAGTATAGAGAGAAGGGAAAGTACTGCTGCGGTGGCGCAGAGCGGCAGGCGGCGGTGGACAGACATGAAACCATAGTATAGTATGCCCGCGACTTCGTCGGCGAGGATCAATTAGCACGTGCAGGCCCTCCAATACAACACACACTCATTATGTTATTGTACGTTGAATGTCATTCTAATTCATGTCAATAGGCCTCACACGTTAGGGGGGGGGGGGGGGGGGGGTATGTACGCCTAGCTCACACACCGAGAAAAACGGGAATTTTGTTTTCAGCATTTCGCGTTCTGCTCGGAGCGAGGCAAGGGCACATACAGCCACCGCGACACAGCACACGAGGCTGAGGCTAAAACATACAGAAACACTGCGTACCGCGCGGTGTCACATGAGCCTCAAAAATAGCCATGCCAATAGACATCGCATATTTGTGTAGTGTCATGTGATATTTTTAAGGATATTGATTGAGACGGTGCGGCGTCTGTGGCGTTCGCTGTGTAGCAGAACGATTGCGCACACACCGAGCAAAACGTACGCTTTTCAGGCGAAAACACGTTGCGAATCAAACATTGTGTTCAGGCTTGAACACGCTGGCAGCTGAGCAATGTTTTTTGTTTTGGGAATCCGCACACAGCCACAGCACTTGAAGCGTTTCATAAATATAATGCTTAATAAATCGAAATCTGTAGTATTTTAGCCAAATTCTTAATGTTTCTTATACTCTCTTTCAACCTATTATTGTCCGACAGTTTCCTGGTAATATCGTCCAAAATCCTACGTCAGGCATACGCTGCCGGCACATTGCTTTCGCGTGCGCGGACTGTTGCAGCGCTACAACTAATATATATAGTGTAACATAGTGTATACTGTATAGTGTCTTATATAATATATTAGTGTAAGCGTGCAACAGTCGCGCCGGCGAAAGCAATGCGCCGGCAGCGTATGTTGGAGTAGGATTTGGACGGCAATTGAGACAGGAAAGCTGTGGCAAGCCATATGTGACAGAGGTAATAGAAACATAAGAATTTGGTAGTAAATAGATTTCGTATTTAGTTAGGCATTTATAATTTTTTTGAAAGCTTCAAGTGCCTGTGGCACACAGCCACGAAACTCGAGCGACCACGTTTTTGGTCCACGTTCAGGTGTTTGCTCGGTGTGTGCGCTAGCTTTTTAGGTTGTGCTTTACGCTTATAGATCTTTACATTATGTTTTATTCATTTAACATTGTATAGATTCTTGTACATACATACACTGTATTACATGTTCTTGTAGGCAGTAGTGTTTCACGCATGCAAATTATGTTCTCTTAAAACTCTTGCTCCTCTAAATTGCACTATTATTTCAAGTCGCATTAATTTCTTATTCTCTTATAGCACTTCCTGAAATTCGCAAACATTATATTTTGGCCGCAAAAGCACAGATATATGATCATGTATTATAATATAGATTATAGATAGCGCTAGACTGCGAGACGGCCGCGAGAAATTTCGTCAAGGAAATGCTATGTCGTGAAAAACAAAATTATGCTGTAATATTATGTAGCGGCACGCTAAGCAGGCACGGTCGATGTGGCCAACGACATTACAGGCAACAGAGATAGCTGCTGAAGATAGCTAGATCAGGCGCCCTCAAAGTGCACGCTAGAACACTAAGGTAAAAAAACAGTCAATAGTATGCATCCCTGATTATTGTGAGTCGTACGGCCTGAAAACTTACACGCAATGAGCGAATTTTCCCTAAAAACATCCGACTAACAATGTGTAATTGGCAGGCATCTCGACTACATGCTATCAGGCGTGAAATAATAATAGGAAATGAGAAGAGTGTGAAGAGAGATAGAGAGACAGAGAATATCAAGAGTGAATAATATCTATTATTATATTCGCCTGCTAATCCTTGTGTTATTATCCCGTACGATTTCAAAATGAGATCGGAAACACAGAATTATACATTGATATATCAGGGTAAGTCTGGGTAGATTAATGAACAAATATAATGATATACTTCATAAATTCATACAGATACAAATATAACTACAAATAACAAACAAAAACAACGTAACAAAAATGAAAGTATCAATGCACTGTAGCTCACACAAAGAAGGAATAAATGAGTGAGTGAGAGCTCAGTTTTAATTGAGCAAGCATCGACAGTACATTATAGAACGAAGAGTAATATGGGAGATACTCCCATTATAATAGCTCTTGATAATTTATGGTAATTTTTTATGTGAAAATAATAATAGATAATATATAACTAGAACGAGCAGTTTGTCGCAATACATGTATACGGCTGTGATCTAGTATGAATAGAAAATCTTGTAAGGAGTAGAAGGCAGGTAAAGTTAAATAAGTCAAAGAAAAGGTTTGTTAGACCTGGTGTGTCAGATGTGGAAGTAATATGGAATCTGGTTACCTAGGAGGCCGAAGAGAAATGTCAGTTTGACGGTCAAGGTCAAACTACAGGTCAAGGCAGTGTGGTTTTGGTATGGCGAGCAGACCTTCTCCAAGATGTGTAAGCATATTAAGTTTGGGTCGCCTCGGTTCAATTAGTGGGGCTGGAGTTTAGAGAGGCGGAAAGAAAATGATATCAAGGTCAAGGTAAAGGTGAAATAAAGGTCGAAGTGACTGGTGGGACAGTTTTTACCCGATCTCGGATCATTTCAAATTAGCATGAAAGGTGCGTATGGTAAAGCGAGACGCATTCGTTTTTGGTGTGGCGAGTCATCGTTGGCCATGGTACAACATTTTTTGTGGAAATGGTTGTAGAGGGCCTGTAACTTGTGGCTGTATTTACGCCGGCGATTGTCCTGGAATTTGGGCACACAGGGCGATATAACATGTCCGCTATATATATATATATATATATAAATATATAATATGTATATATAATATATATTTGATGACATCATAAATTTAAATAGCAAATTTTAATACAAATATTAAATTTAATTTATTTTTAAATTTAAATTTTAATATAAATTAAATATAAATTTTAATCCAAATATAAATTTCATGATCAATCGGGTAAAAAGTGCAGACGTTTACAGGTTCTAGAATATTTCGACAAAAAATGTTGTACCATGGGCAACGATGATCCGCCCACACCAAAAAACAGATAGTGTTGTTGCTTCTGATAACTGCACCTTCATTCGAAATTTGAAGATGATCGAGAAGAACTGGGCAGGCGTAGAGCGCATCGAGCGAAGAAAGCTCTGAGGCGGCGGTGGTGAGAGAGATAGAGAGAAGAGAATATCAAGAGTGAATAATAATTATTTATTATATTCACTCTTAATCTTGTCTCTATTATCCGTACGATTTCAAAATGAGATCGAACACAGAATTACTACATTGATAATATCAGGGTAGTCTGGGTAGATAATGACAAAAATAATATATACTTTAATCAATCTAATCCAATACAAATAACTAAAATAACAACAAAAACAATACAAATAATGAAAGTGTCAAATGACACTCTACTCACTCACAAAAGAAGGATACAAATTAAATGAGTTGAGTGACGAAGTCAGTTTTAATTGAGCACCATCGACGTACATTATAGAAACGAAGAGTATATATGGGAGAACTCCATTATATAGCTCTGATATTATATGTGTAGATTTTTTTATGTGAAAATAAATAATAATATTATATAACTAGAACGAGCAGTTGTCGCGCAAGCGTAATGTATCCCTGTGATCTTGTAGATCAGAAAATGCTCTGTAAGGAGTAGAAGGCAGGTAAGTTAAATAAGTCACAAGAACAGAAGGTTTGTAGACAACTGGTGTGCTAGATGTTGGGCAAGTATATGGATCTGGTTACCTAGGGGCCGAAGAAGGAAATGTAAGTTGCGGTAGGTCAAGCTAAGGAGTCAGGCAGTGGTGGTTTTGGTATGGCGACAGACCTTCTCCCCAAGTATGTGTAAGGGCATTATTAAGTTTGGTCGGCGCTAGGTCAATTAGGGGCTGAGTTAGAGAGCGGAAGAGAAATATGATCAAGTCAAGGTAACAGTGAAATAAAGGAAGTGCGCTGGTGGGCATTTTACCGATCTCGGATCATCTTCAATTTAGCAGAAGGTGCGTCATGGTAAAGGCGAAGACGCCAACGTTTTTGGTGTTGGCGGAGTCATCGTTGCCATGGTAACAACATGTTTGTGGAAATATTGTAGAGGCTGTACTTGTGGCTGTTTTTACGCCGACTTGTCAATGGAATTTGGGCATACATGGGCGATATACTGTGCTATATATATATATATTATATATGTAATATATATATATGTTTGATAATCATAAAATTTAAATATAATTTAAATAAATTTTAATACAAATTTTAATACAATTTTAAATTTAAATTTATTTTAAATTTAAATTTACTATATTTAAATATAAATTTTAATAAAATATAAATTTCATGAAATCGGGTAAAAAAGTAGCAGAAGTTACAGTTGCTAGGAATATTTCGACAAAAAATGTGTTACATGGCAACGATGATCCGCCCAACACAAAAACGATAGGTGTCTTTGCTTTCGATAACACGGTCTTCATTCGAAATTTGAAAATTGATTCCGAGAAGACTGCAGCAAGGTAGAGCGCTGCACTAAGGAATCTCAGGGCGGGGCGGCGCAGCGGACGATTGGCTAAACGCATAGTATCCCCACACGAAGCTTGTTCGGGGATACATATAATTATAAATATTTATAAACAAAAATAATCACAGTTGTGACGGTAGATGGGCTATACGCGTTTGATGTTTCTTAGCATAAATCATTATATTGATAATAATAATTAATAACAATGCTGCAGAGCGACCGCGCTCAACTGACGTGTACTGTACGAGATATTCTTCTGATAAACTCACATGGAACGAATGAAGTGCGCCCGTCTGCACGCGTTCGCTGCTCAGAGCATATATCTAGGATACACAATACATGTCTAATAATCTATGATGGTATCTATGGTAGTACAGTAGTAAAGATACAGCTGTGTAGACTTTAATGATTCTATATTAACATGTTATCAAGAGATAGTGTGGTCGAGCGGCGAGCGGTAGTGGTGGGGTGGGGAGGGGGAAGGTGGGGGAGGGTGGGGGAAGGGGCGGGGAGATGGGGTGGGGGAATGGGGAAGGGGAGGGTGGGGGGGAGGAGGCTCTATAGCAAAGCAGTTTCAGTGTCTTTGTTAACAGTTCAGCAATCATGTTGTTAACTCCTCTTGAGGGTCAAAAGGTTATGCCGACACTACTCTTGCATGTCAGCGGAAAAGTACATTTCATGGTTTTCAATAAAGCCATAAAAAATGTAGGTCAGCCGCTGAAACAAAAAGTTCTTTTAATCGCTCGTCAGACGCATGTTCAGAAAATTCTAAATTGCCCGGTGCCGTCATTGAACTTTGACTGTGACCTCCATTTCGGCGGCAGTCATGGATTTTCCTACGCATGATGCTATACACGGGCTAATCACGAGCCTAAGGTCGAGCGTTACAGAGTGACTGCATATCTATTTTTATGGGGCGAGTATATCGTAACATAATTTTTATATGTTGGGGAAAAATGTCTTATATTTCACGATAGCATGCATAATTCATCTGTAAAGGTCAGGCTGGCTCACTATTAACACATTTCGAAGATTGCGTTTGAAAAACGGGTGAATTTTCCAGCGGCGGATGTGACGTCATTTTGAAGCACAATGTCTAACAGGAACATGCACGAACGTATAGAAAGTAACATACGCAGAGCGATTTTTGAAAGAATCAGCAAGTGAAAGTCATGATA
>NW_014577083.1:388396-396477 GCF_000485595.1 Priapulus caudatus
AAAATAGGAATTTTTTTTTTACAAATTTTACCGTGGAAAATTCGTGACGTAGTCAATTTAAGGTTGAGATTTCAAAAAATATTTTAAAACTGACGATGTCCATTTGCTTAGAATGCAGACGGTGCTTCTACATGCACATCACATCAGCGATCACAATGGGCCAAGAATAGATAAAAACACTGAACATTGAATGTAGGTTCCCTTGGCAAACACCAAGGACATTTGCTATAGGGAGGGTACGAAAGGGGATAGACACTACATACACGATATGACATTACATATGACGATACATATACGATACATATTACATACACGATATGACATACGGCCATGACATTACATACAAGATATCAAGAGATCATCATATATCATCATATCAAGATATTATAGATCAAGCCATTTCGATTTGCGCCGCAATTCCGCATTTCCTCCTGTACCTCAAGTTAAGGGGATAATAATTCCCCTTACCTCCACCTTTCTATACTTTGACCCTTGACAACCTATATCTCCTATTCAACAGGAAGACGAACAGACGAGCTATATCAGCAGAAATATTAGTGTAGATATTGTTTGCAGTTCACGTACAACAGAATGTCACGTTGTTGCGCAGTTAGAATCGAACTGCACCAGGACCAGACACACACAGTAATACCCTGTAGCTACTTGTGCACCTGTATAGTACCTGACCTCATTAGGCAACAGGTACTGCACACAAGCTCGTAATATAATAAAAAAGTACACAGTCTCTTTTCTCCAGAAGTGATTTGCCTCATAGCGGTTTGTAAATTTATGTTTAAGCTCATATATTTTTAGAAGTATTAGAGGAAGCTAAACGGAGACCTACCGAATCTCATTAAATATTCAGACAGCTCAGACATAACGACCCTTAGCGAGATCAGCAGATAGATTTACAAAATAATCCAGATTAAAATAATTCATGGAGAAAACACGTAATGTTTTCTTTACAAATTATTTCAATATGGATTATTTTTATATATATATATATATATATATTTATTTATTTATTTATTTATAAAAGTGATTGGCTCTGACTTGGATAAGTCACGGCACAACATCAGACGGCAAAAATTTTCGCATGGCAAATGAAAGTGTCAATGACACTGTAGCTCACCACAAAAAAAGACACAAATGAGCGAGTGAGAAGAAGTCAGTTTTAATTGAGCAACCATCGACGTACATTATAGAAACGAAGAGTATATATGGGAGAACTTCCATTATATACTCTTGATAATTATGTGTAATTTTTATGTGAAAATAATAAATAATTTATTACACAAAAAGAATCACAATTTGTGACGGTAGATGGCGCGCTATACCCGCTTTGATGTTTCTTAGCAATAAATACATTAATCGATAATAAATAATAATATATATAATAATAGTATAAATCCTAATATGTTGCATAAGCAGGAATTTTGCATTAATTATATTGTCAATGAAATCTTGTAAAACGAACCAGATGAGTTAGACACCACAGACTGTTTGTTATCTGCGTGTCTATATAATATGCTATATAATTGCCAAACCCTACCTAATTTGCATAATTTTTTTTTTAATATCAAAACCCCTAGCCCTTATTCATTCACGTACCAAAAATAAGCAAAATCCGTTGAACCTGAAGTGACTAATGGCAATTCCCATTTTTGCCAAAAAATTGCCGTGGCTCGAAAGTACGTCGACTGGCGTGCTCCAAAATAGGACGTTTAATATGGGAGCATAGCAGTGACAACTATACCCAATTTCAAACATGTGGGTCAATTGGTTCCTGAGTTATCGTTGATCGTAGCCAAATGTTGACGGACGGACGGACGGACGGACGACGGACGACGACCCATGGCAATATAGCTCAGCTTGACGATGTCAAGGTGAGCTAAAAATAGGTGACGCCGGTTGCACCCTTATTTGCCATATCATATGGCGAGAGCAGAGCATTTTTCCTAGCGGTTTTATGCTCTCATTTTTTACACTATGTTTTCAATGATAAGATATGCACTATAGAACCTGATCGTGTGAAATGACCAATGGCGATGTTGTTATGTCAAGCTGACGAGCTGTTCCACAGTCACACACAATACGACTAGTATTTTGCCATCTGATAACGTAATACATAATGCAATATTATTAGATTTCCATGACTTTGTGACTGTGCCCTATATACTCTTCAGAACTATTCTAAATTGGATGCCATTCAGCATAAAGCTGCGAGATGGGTTTCCAAAAACTACCATGATAGTTCTGATGTGTCTTGGCTCAACTTGATTGGCCTCCTCTTCATGTCCGCTTTCTCCATGCTAAACTTTATAAGAAAATATACTGAACATTATACAATTATTGTCTTTATTATATACTAGTATTTAACGTTATGAGAATTATGTTTTCCTATAACAAATCACGACACTATAGTACTATATTGATTGAGGTATTTCCTATTTTCTTTAATCATATAAAATGTACTTGAGCTTACCATATCCACATAACATTTCCTTGCACATGTTGTATTGTAGGGCTGCATGCTAATTAACCAGGTAAGGGGCGCTTCTAGTCCGACAAGGTGTGCGGCTAATTACGCTCCTCGATATTATTGTAATAACTGAACATAAGACTCCGTGGCTCGTATTATATATACCCGCACCCTCCACCAATTGTTGTACTTCTATTTAGGTGATAACCTCAGCTCCGGAATCGTAGCAGCATAGATTTAGCATATGGTAAAGATGTTTCGTAGATAGCAAGGTAGAGTAGCAGTGTAGAGTCTTGTCAGATAGAGCTGTAGTCGCATATTAGTTAGTGAACTCTGTCTTTATTACTACTCCGCCAAACACACGAATATATACATACTACGGCAACCAAGGTACCCATGCCTAGGTTACTCGTCTCGTCTTCCGTTCTCTACATCTTACATAGTAACTGCCCATGTAATAACTAATATATAATTGTCTCTCGATCCTCTGTATGTCCGTGTCTATTGATATTCTTCCTCAACAGCCCGGAGGTGGGGTTGCGAATATATATACGAGCCACGGAGCCTTATGTTATTACAATAATATCGAGGAGCGTAATTAACCACACGCCTCGTCAGGCTAGAAGCGCCCCTGGTTAACTAGAAAGGGCAGTTGTCGCCAACTACACGTATCCCCCGTGATCTAGTATGAATGAAATATCTCTGTAAGGACGTAGAAGGTAGGCAAAGTTAAATAAGTCACAAAGACAAAGGTTTGTTACACAACTCATCTGCCTGAGATGTGCAAGTATGTTAAAATTGGTTTTGGCACGCGACACACCTTCTCCCCAAGATGTGTAAGTATACTAAGTTTGGTCGCGCTAGGTCAATTAGGGGCCGAGTTATAGAGCGGAAGGGAAATATGATTAAGGTCAAGGTAAAGGTCAAATAAAGGGCGTAAGTGACCTGGTTTTGGTACGCTGCGCACCTTCTCCCCAAGATGTGTAAGTATACTCAAGTTTGGTAGCGCTAGGTCAATTAGGGCGAGTTATGAGCGGAAGAGAAATATGATCAAGGTCAAAGTAAAAGGTCGTAGTGACCTGGTTTTGGTAGCGTGCGCACCTTCTCCCCAAGATGTGTAAGTAGACCATGTTTGGTCCACTGCTAGCTCAATTAGGGTCGAGTTATAGAGCAGAAGGGAAAGTCTCTGCGGTGGCGCGAGCGGCAGCGGCGGCGGCTGGACAGACATGAAAACCATAGTATAGTATCCCGCGACTTCGTCGCGAGGGATACAATTAGCACGCAGCCCTAAAATACAACACACACTCATATGGTTATTGTACGTTAGAATGTCATTCTAATTCATGTCATAGCCTCACACGTTACGGTTATGTAAGCCTAGCTCACACACCCGAGAAAAACGGGAAATTTTGTTTTCCAGCATTTCGCGTTCTGCTCGGCGAGCAAGGGCACACCACCCACCCGACACAGCACACAGCTGAGCAAAACATACAGAAACACTGCGTACAGCGCCGCTGTCACATGACATCAAAAATAGCCATCCAATAGACATCCAATTTTGTGTACGTGTCATGTGATATTTTAAGGATATTGATTGGAGACCGTCTGTGGCGTTTCGCTGTGTAGCAGAACGATTGAGCGCACACACCGAGCAAAACGTACGCTCAGGCGAAAACACGTTCGCGAATCAAACATTGCTTGTTCAGCTGAACACGCTCAGCTGAGCAATGTTTTTTGTTTTGGGAATCCGCACACAGCACCAGGCACTTGAAGCGTTTCAAAAAATATAATGCTAACTAAATTCGAAATCTGTAGTATTTACTACCAAATTCTTAATGTTTCTATACTCTCTTTCACCTATTATGCCGACAGTTTCCTGTCAATGCGTCCAAATGCCTACGTCAACCATACGCTGCCGCGCCATTGCTTTCGCGGCGCGGACTGTTGCACGCTTACACTAATATATATAGTGTAACATAGTGTAACTGTATATGTCGTATATATATTAGTGTAAGCGTGCAACAGTCGCGCCGCGAAAGCAATGGCGCCGGGCAGCGTATGGTTGGACGTAGGATTTGGACGGAAATTGACAGGAAACTGTCGGCAACAAATATGTGAAAGAGAGTATAGAAACATTAAGAATTTGGTAGTAAATAGATTTCGTATTAGTTACGCTTATATTTTTTTGAAACGCTTCAAGTGCCTGTGCACACAGCCACGACATCGAGCGAAACACGTTTTTGCTCCACGTTCAGGTGTTTTGCTCGGGTGTGGCGCTAGGCTTTACGTTGTGCTTCCTTATAAGACTTTACATTATGTTTTATTCAATTAACATTGTATACATTCTTGTACATACATACACTGTATTACAGTTCTTGTAGCAGTAGTGTTTCACAGCATGCAAATTATGTTCTCCTTAAAACTCATTGCTCCTCTAATTTGCACTATATTCAAGTAGCATTAATTTCTTATTCTCTATACACTCTCCTGAAATTCCGCAACATTATATTTTGGTCGGCAAAAGCAACAGATATAGATCATGTATTATAGATATAGATATAGATCAGCGCTAGCCTGCGAGACGGCCCGAGAACATTTCGTCACAGGAAATGCCATGTCGTGAAACAAAAAATTATCTGTAATATCGTAGCGCGCACGCTAAGCACGGCACGGTCGATGTGCCAACGACATACAGCAACAGAGATAGCTGCTGACAGATAGCTAGATCAGGCGCCGACTCATGTGCACGCTAGAAACACTACAGGTAAAAAAACAGTCAATGTATCTATCCTGATTATTGTGAAGTCGTACCCCTGAACACCTACCACCAATGAGCCGAATTTTACCCTAAAAACATCCGACTAACAATGTGTACATTGGCAGCATCTCGACTACATGCTATCAGGCGTGAATAATAATAGAGAATGAGAAGAGTGTGAGAGAGAGATAGAGAGAAAGAGAATATCAAGGAGTGAATAATAATCTATTATTATATCCTCCTTAATCCTTGTGTTATTATCCGTACGATTTCAAAATGAGATCGGAACACAGAAATTACTACATTGATATATCAGGGGTAGTCTGGGTAGATAATGACAAAATATAAATATATACTTATACAATCTAATACAATACAAATATACTACAAATAACAAACAAAAACAACAGTAACAAAAAATGAAAGTATCAATGACACTGTAGCTCACCACAAAGAAGGATACAAATGAGTGAGTGAGAAGTCAGTTTTAATTGAGCAACCATCGACGTACATTATAGAAACGAAGAGTATATATGGGAGAACTCCCATTATATACTCTTGATAATTATATGTGTAATTTTTTTTGTGAAAATAATAAATAATATTATATAACTAGAAACGAGCAGTTGTCGCCAACTACATGTATCCCCTGTGATCTAGTATGAATAGAAAATCTCTGTAAGGAGCGTAGAAGGCAGCTAAAGTTAAATAAGTCACAAAGACAAAGGTTTGTTAGACAACTGGTGTGCTCAGATGTGCAAGTATAGATGAATCTGGTTACCCTAGAGGCCGAAAGAGAAATGAAGTTGACGGTAAAGGTCAAACTAAAGGTCAAGGGCAGTGGTGGTTTTGGTATGCGACAGACCTTCTCCCCAAGATGTGTAAGCATATTATTTGGTCGCGCTAGGGTCAATTAGGGGCTGAGTTTAAGAGGCGGAAGAGAATATTGATTCAAGGTCAAGGTAAAGGTGAAATAAAGGTCGAAGTGACCTGGTGGGCAGTTTTTACCCGATCTCGGATCATCTTCAAATTTAGCATGAAGGTGCGTAATGGTAAGCGAAGACGCCAATCGTTTTTGGTGTGGCGGAGTCATCGTTGCCATGGTAACAACATTTTTGTGGAAATGTTGTAGAGCCTGTAACTTGTGGCTGTTTTTTACCCGATTGTCATGGAATTTGGCCCACAGGCCCGATATAACATGTCCTATATATATATATATATATATAATATATATGTATATATATATAATATTTGATGACAATCATAAATTTAAATACAAATTTTAATACAAATATTAAATTAATTTATTTTTAAATTTAAATTTTAATATAAATTTAAATATAAATTTTAATACAAATATAAATTTCATGACAATCGGGTAAAAAGTGCAGAAGTTACAGGTTCTAGAATATTTCGACAAAAAATGTTGTTACCATGGCAACGATGACTCCGCCACACCAAAAAACAATAGGTGTCTTTGCTTCTGATAACGCACCTTCATTCGAAATTTGAAGATGATCCGAGAAGAACTGCAGCCGTAGAGCGTCACGAAGAAAGCTCTACGGCGCGGTGGTGAGAGAGATAGAGAGATAGAGAATATCAAGAGTGAATAATAATCTATTATTATATTCACTCCTTAATCTTGTCTTATTATCCGTACGCTTTCAAATAGAATCGAACACAGAAATTACTACATTGATAATATCAGGGGTAAGTCTGGGTAGATAATGACAAAAATAATATATACTTAATACAATCTAATCAATACAAATAACTAAAATAACAAAAACAAACAACAATAACAAATAATGAAAGTGTCAATGGACACTGTACTCACCACAAAGAAGGATACAATTAAATGAGTGAGTGAGAAGTCAGTTTTAATTGAGCAACCATCGAGCGTACATTATAGAAACGAAGAGTATATATGGGAGAACTCCATTTATATACTCTGATTATTATATGTGTAGATTTTTTTATGTGAAAATAAAAATAATATTATATAACTAGAAACGAGCAGTTGTCGCCAACGTAATGTATCCCCTGTGATCTGGTAGAATAGAAATCTCTGTAAGGAGTAGAAGGCAGGTAAGTTAATATAAGTCACAAAGAACAAAGGTTTGTTAGAACAACTGGATGTGCTAGATGTTGGGCAAGTATATGGAATCTGGTTACCCTAGGGGGCCGAAGAAGGAAAATGTAAGTTGCGGTCAGGTCAAGCTAAGGCAGGTAAAGGCAGTGGTGGTTTTGGTATGGCGACCAGACCTCTCCACAAGTATGTAGTAAGGGCATTATTAAGTTTTGGTCGGCGCTAGGTCAATTAGGGCTGAGTTAGAGAGGCGGAAGAGAAATATGATCAAGTCAAGGTAAAGTGAAATAAAGCGAAGTGCGCTGGTGGGCATTTTACCGATCATCGGATATCTTCAATTTAGCATGAAGGTGCGTCATGGTAAAGGCGAAGACGCCAATCGTTTTTGGTGTTGGCGGAGTCATCGTTGCCATGGTAACAACATTTTGTGCGACAATATTGTAGAGGCTGGTAACTTGTGCTGTTTTTACCCGACTTGTCAAATGGAATTTGGGGCATACAGGGCGATATAACCTGTGCTATAGGTATATATATATTATATATGTATATATATATATATGTTGATGATAATCATTAAAATTTAAATATAATTTAAATACAAATTTTAATACAAATTTTAATACAAAATTTTAAATTTAAATTTATTTTTAAATTTAAATTTAACTATAATTTTAAATATATTTTAATACAAATATAAATTTCATGACAATCGGGTAAAAAAGTAGCAGAAGTTACACAGGTTCTAGCGGACC
>NW_014577083.1:396502-406252 GCF_000485595.1 Priapulus caudatus
ACGCTCACGCACCCACGTCGCGCACACGCGTTCACGCACACACGTGCTCACGCACACACGTCACACATGCGCTCACGCACACACGCGCTCACGTCGCACACACGCACACACGCGCTCACGCACACACGCGCTCACGCACACACGATAAAAAAAATCGTGAGCCCCCTTAGGTCTTTGCCCCCCACTCCAAAACTGCTTCCGGCGCGCCTGACCTCACTTACGTAAGTGAGACCGGCCGAACTGAACTGATAAACTGAATCGCAGTATTACAATTGAATTTGTCTTGATTTCAGTGAGGCGAATTTTTTTTAAAAACTTTATTTTCCATTTTTCGCCTTCTAAATCTTAGGGGGGCGACCGCCCCCATCGCCCCCCCCTGGCTTCGCCACTGACGTGTTAAGCCTTTGCCCGTTCCCGTGCATTGCTGTGTAAACATTGCCCGTTTTCATAACAACTATTGCTACATTTTCTAGACAACACTGATTTGTAGAGCACATGACGTCCCCCATGCTCCACGTCTTAAGAAGGGTGCTGTTCCCACCAAAAGTGTCACCAAGGCCAAAAAGTCACCCAAAGTGAGAGTTTGCAGTGTTAATAGGGCAAGCAACCGTGAAGTAGAAAAGGTAAGATATTAAATTGTTCTCTAAACTTCCGAAATTAAAAACAATGTATATGCAGATGCGATGGGTGCAGTTTGCCAAAAAAAAAGTTTCTAAATATTGCCTTTTGCTGATTTATTGTAGTTTAAATAATTCTTAGACTGCAATAAAGGTAAGTTTATAATGTGTCCATTTCAATAATTTCTGATTGCCTTTTTTTTAGAAACAGAGACTAGCAGAATCTGAAAGCAGTGACACTGACAGGAGCATTGATTTGCCTGAGTTTGAGGTTCAGTTGAAGATTACTGACTCAATGTTGTTTTTTGAAATACGCACGTATGCACCATTTATAAGTTGTTGGCAATGGTTAAATGTTAAAGGGAGATAATAAAGCCATTATTACAGCAGAGGTTTCACATGGCACAGAAAACGAAGGCAGCTTCGACTGTAGTGTTTGGCCTTCTGGAATAGGAGGTGGTGCTGCAGCAATCTGTTCGGGCTGTTTAAAAATAAAAGTGTATTGCTCTATAGAAACATAACATCCACATTTTACAATGATTGCAATAAGACATTTCATATGATGCTAATTAAAAATTTTTAATTTGTTGTAAAGTATAGCAATCGTGGCCATAAATTTAGAGGGCATGTGATACCTACATGTGAATAGGCATGGTCGTGGACTACTTCGATCGTGGAACCATATACAATACTGCTCTCACATCGAGGACATGAAGGTTGGTAGTGCCCTGTCTGAGTTGAAATGCTTCTGGTCAAACAAAGCACTGGGGTTTTCTGTAAAGGTAAATATGGGTTAATTTTATAATTTAAAGTCTTGTCAGAGCAACCTACATCCTAGCTCATATGACAGTAACTGTGACAAAATTGTGCAAAAACCTTTAACATTTAACCATTGCCAACAACTTATAAATGGTGCATACGTGCGTATTTCAAAAAACAACATTGATACCCAGATTATTAAAACATATTTAGTTTTTTATATCACTAAAGTATAAAATACAACTTTGATATTGATTTACTGTTGCTGATCTCAATTCATCATGGTTTTTTAATGAGAATTCTAACAGTTCTAATTCATTTTGTTAGGAACTCAGGTTTTCCCAAACTGGGTCAGGAATTGAGTCAGAGGATGATGTGCTTAGCAGCTCTGGTGATGACTCCTCCCAAATCTATCAGACACATGAGGTACTAAAAATTAAAGCTTTAAATAACATCTTGCAAAATACGAAAAAAAAAAAATTTTATTAAATATTTATATGTTGTTATGCTGATAATATTTAGGATACCCAAAGAGACTCTGACAGTGACAGCGATTACCTGCCATCAACTATTGCGTCGAGTGCTTCATGTGATGCTGAAGCTGATACCAACATCATTACAGAGGATAAGTATTTGGTCTTTAGCAGCTGCTTAGATCAACTGCTCCACAGATGTCTCCAGTGTGGTGCAGACATTTCGTACAAAGAAACTGTAACAAGGGGTACAATGATTTCTGTGAACATGACCTGTTCAAGTAATCATTACTTCAGTTGGCATTCACAGCCACTCATCAATAAGACAGCTGCCGGGAACGTACTACTTGCTGGTGCAATACTTGTGAGTGGAGAGTCGTTCACACGCGTGAAGTCAATGTGTGATGCTCTTGGACTTGTGATTTTTGGTGCATCAACATACTACGACATTCAAAATAAGTGGCTGTTTCCTGCAGTGAACAAACACTGGCAGGATGAGAGAGATAGTGTGTTGAGAACTCTACAGTCACAGCCTCAGCCACTAACAATTCTTGGGGATGGGCAATGTGACAGTCCTGGCTTTTCTGCCAAGTATGGAGTCTACTCTGTTGCAGAGCAGAGCTCAATGAAAATTATTGATCTTGAGCTGGTGCAAGTGGGAGAGCCTGAGGTTTGTATGCAAAAATCCTAATTAAGTGAAAAAGTTAAAATGCTATCAAAAACCCATTGCAATCCAATTCCAAACATGTGGGTCAAACGGTTCCTGAGTTATCGTTGACCGTAGCCAAATCTTCTTCGGACCCAGTCACATTGCAGAAAGACGACTAAACTGACTCCGGATGTCCTCGCTGCTCATGCCCTGAAGCTTCGCAAACCCAGGTGTGCAAACAACGACTTTAATATGAGGTCCGCCTAGAATGACGGCAAGAAATCAACTATACAGTCAACTCTCTAACTCCAAACGCCCTCAACACCGAATCGCACGTTATAATAACGCAATAATAATAATTTTCGGGTGCCCTACTGGGCTATTGGCCTAGTAGGCTAGTGAAGAGATTCACAGTTTTCACTGGCGGGTGACACCGCATACAAGGCTCTCTTCTTGGCACCGTTTCCACACTCGCATATCTTTTTGCTGAGTACTAAGCCGAGAAGCAGTGTGTACCATTTTTCAAGTCTTTGGTATGACCCGGCCGGGAGTCGAACCCACGACCTTCCACATGCGAGGACCTCGCACGTTGACCTGGATGATTTCCAAGGCCCAACACGATCTAAGACGTAAGATAAGCCTAGAGTAGGCCCCCTGATAAACCGAACTTAACAGAATCCCCCAACTAAGTGGACGGTATCGGGGAGGGTGAGTATTCGGACAGTTGACTGTACCGTTGACAGTTATCACCAACGTACATTTTTACAGGCATTTCCGTAAGAAAACGTCCACAATGAACACGTGTAAACTCCTGTTTTCTGGAAATCTCAAAGATGCCTGCAGCTCCGTGAATCCTATAGTTGGGTTTGAGTTAGCTCTAGAACAACAGCCCTTCACTCTGCCACAGCGAGCCTGTGGCAGAACGAAGTACTATAGTCCCAGAGCTGGGTTTGATTTAACTTGAAGCGCTTACTGTCATCGATGGTCGTATATTCCAACAAACATACGCAGGATGAACAGCCAGCCATTAGAGCCGACAGACGACACACCGCTGCCAGACGCCAGCAGCTGTGCACTATTTGCATTGCTGTCCCGCGTACTTGTCAAACATACTTGACAACATACTGATCACTACTGATCATTTCATCAGATCTCAAAACTCTCATGCTTATACACACCGCCCCGCCCTCACGCTGGAATACTGGTTAACCTCCGAAAAAGTAACCTGAGTAAATAATCAAATATAGTGGAAATTTCGTGACCTAACTCAGTAATAACTGTGAAATATTTGTTCAGAGGTTTAAGAAAGTTAAGATATAGATCAAGCGGCGAGTCATTGCATCCTTTGTAGTTAATATGCAGTGCCATCGTTGCTAACATTTTATTTCCAATGCTTCAGGCTCATCTCACCAGGTGGCAGAACTTGTACATAAGACAATCTTTGATCTAGTATTGCAGAGTCAGATTGATGCATGCTCACTGAAGATCAAAATTTACAGCTGCAGTCCCCTGGTCCCTCTGTCTTTGTTAATTTACCCTTTACTTACCAGTCTTGCACAGATTAGAGCTTCACACCCGAAGACACCAGATTCCACATTAGAGATTTAGAGTTTCTCGGACATTCCCTGAAGCGTTGCCTTCACATCATGGGCTCTAGGTGCCAATGAATTTTTACACGGTTCACCCGATGACAAGCCATAGGCTATATATTTTCCCTATACATTAAAGCCTTTCATGCACTTAAAGCCATCATAGACATGCTAGCAGCAATCATTATGCTTTGGCTATAACAGATATACCATAACAGCGTAAATCCTTAGTAATTTCCACGCTGGTGAAATAAGTAGCCAATCTGCATACATATGTGAGACTATAATTCACTGCAAGTTTTCAAATTTTGTATGTATTCGAGATATGATTCCTTTAATACAAATATTTACAGCATTACAAATGTTAACTTAACAAATATCTGAGCAGTGCAAAATAGACTGGCTTCTCATTCATTTCATGCTATTTAGCCCAATGAGCTTATTTTGCCTTGCAGGATTTGAGAAAGTTAAACTGTTCTTAGCTTTCAGTTGAAACCACGAGTGTAGAAGATTTTGTTGACATGTTTATTTAATTGTAGTTGTAATTGTAATAGTAGTTGTTTATAGAAATTTGGTAAACCGTTTAACGTATGCTAGAATTACACTACTGGCAAATTTGATAGATTTTTAATTTTGCTGGTCTCAGTGATCTGGGGAAACTTGCATGTACCACAAGCTTGCAGCCCCCAAAACTGTGTACTTGGACAGTTCTATGGGGTGGCTTCTGTGAACTTATGAGCCCAACTGTCTTTCAGAATTACTGGCCTGATTTTCCAATATGTTACAAGTCTGTCTCAGTTGACAAAAAACAGTAAATATACAGTACGCCATATTTTTCGCGTACACATATTTTCGCGAATTCAGACTTGACGGAAAATTTCGCGAGTGGTTAATTTCGCGGTCGATGAATTATGAATTATTCGGTATGAACTATTCGCGTGTTGTTATTTTCGCGGTCGGGGATGCGTTCGCGAAATTCGCGAAAATTAAACCACCGCGAAATATACAGCGTATACAGTATATCACAACGGTGAATATATTGTTGCACTCTCAATCTGTCACAAAATATATACTATAGTCAGCATCCATCAGATAAAAAAGCGTAATTTTTTTGGAGGGGGGAGGGTCACGGGCCCAACCCCTCCGTTTTGCATTCACTGAATCCTTCCCCGCCATTCAAAAAGCCTGGATCTTTCCCCTTTGCTCTAGTTAACGCATTTTGCCTGTGGGCAAAGACACGTGCGTGGTGTATTCTGGAAATAGTCAGGTAGCTAAACGAAATGATGGGTACATTCCGGTAAAAGCACCAAACTTTTCCCATTTGCCATCCATTACCTTAGCTTTCAATTTTTACCTACTAATTAAGCCACATGACTAAAAGGTGAGTGACTGCCATTGAACATGTAATGTCTCTGCATTTCTCTGGTAGGGAGCAACTGCCTTATTGCCCCCCCGCCCCCGCCGCTGCCCACTAGCTACGGCCTTGTTGACCTACATAACACATGTATGGATTACTGCATGTTGCACGTGCTACCTGCAGGGAAGTGGCTGCACGAGAAGTGTATAGATCAGCCATTCCACCGTGACTCACGTCACATTTCTACAAAAATCTCACTTTTAATGGTCAGGTAGTCCTATATTAGCTTGCTGCTACTTGTTTTAAGAAACTATATCAGCAAAAGCACCAGTTATGCATAGTTTAGCATTAAAGTTATTGCAGCCACACTAATATTTTCTCAGATATCACAAACTATTCTGCGTGACTCGCGTGGCGGGCTACTAACACGTTTTGAAGTATACTTCACACTTAGGCCACCATTTTTTATTTTGTTGGTTTACAGAATTTTTGTTGTTGTTGTTGACTCAATAGAGTAAAAAAAAAATTGTTTTGTCAGATCAAACAAGTCAAAATACAGTGATACTGTTATACATGATATTAAAGTATTTTAAGAAAACTAAATGAAAACAAAACTCAACTTGTAATTATTTTTACTTTTATTATAAACTATTTGTTACCTCCGCCAGGGGCGTGGATATATATATTAGTGTAAGCGTGCAACAGTCGCGCCGCGAAAGCAATGGCGCCGGCAGCGTATGGTTGGACGTAGGATTTGGACGGAATTGACAGGAAACTGTCGGCAACAATATGTGAAAGAGAGTATAGAAACATTAAGAATTTGGTAGTAAATAGATTTCGTATTTAGTTAGCATTATATTTTTTTGAAACGCTTCAAGTGCCTGTGCACACAGCCACGAACATCGAGCGAAACACGTTTTTGCTCCACGTTCAGGTGTTTTGCTCGGGTGTGTGGCGCTAGGCTTTACGTTGTGCTTCCTTATAATCTTTACATTATGTTTTATTCAATTAACATTGTATACATTCTTGTACATACATACACTGTATTACAGTTCTTGTAGCAGTAGTGTTTCACAGCATGCAAATTATGTTCTCCTTAAAACTCATTGCTCCTCTAAATTGCACTATATTCAAGTAGCATTAATTTCTTATTCTCTATACACTCTCCTGAAATTCCAAACATTATATTTTGGTCGCAAAAGCAACAGATATAGATCATGTATTATAGATATAGATATAGATCAGCGCTAGCCTGCGAGACGGCCCGAGAACATTTCGTCACAGGAAATGCCATGTCGTGAAAACAAAAATTATCTGTAATATTCGTAGCGCGCACGCTAAGCACGGCACGGTCGATGTGCCAACGACATACAGCAACAGAGATAGCTGCTGACAGATAGATCAGGCCGACCTCATGTGCACGGCTAGAAACACTACAGGTAAAAAAACAGTCAATGTATCTATCCCTGATTATTGTGAAGTCGTACCCCTGAAGACTTACCACCAATGAGCCGAATTTTACCCTAAAAACATCCGACTAACAATGTGTACATTGGCAGGCATCTCGACTACATGCTATCAGGCGTGAATAATAATAGAGAATGAGAAGCGTGTGAGAGAGAGATAGTGAGAGAGATAGAGAGATAGAGAATATCAAGAGTGAATAATAATCTATTATTATATTCATTCCTTAATCCTTGTGTTATTATCCGTACGATTTCAAAATGAGATCGGAACACAGAAATTAACTACATTGATAATATCAGGGGTAGTCTGGGTAGATAATGACAAATATAATATATACTTAATACAATCTAATACAATACAAATATACTACAAATAACAAACAAAAACAACAGTAACAAAAAATGAAAGTATGCAATGACACTGTAGCCTCACCACAAAGAAGGATACAAATGAGTGAGTGAGATAGTCAAGTTTTTAATAGCTAAGCACCTCGACGTACATTTATAGAAAGCGAAGAGTATATATGGGAGAACTCCCATTATATTACTCTTGATAATTATATGTTAATTTTATTGTGAAAATAATAAATAATATTATATAACTAGAAACGACGCAGTTGCTTCCCACTACATGTATCCCCTGTGATCTAGTATGAATAGAAAATCTCTGTAAGGGAGCGTAGAAGGCAGCTAAAGTGTAAATAAGTCACAAAGACAACGGTTTGTTAGACAACTGGGTTGCCCTCAGATGGCAAGTATATGATGAATCTGCGTTACCCTATGAGGCCGAAGAGAAAATGTAAGTTGAACGGTTAAAGGTCAAACTAAAGGTCAAGGGCAGTGGTGGTTTTGGTATGCGACAGACCTTCTCCCCAAGATGTGTAAGCATATTAACTTTGGTCGCGCTAGGTCAATTAGGGGCTGAGTTAAGAGGCGGAAGAGAAATATTGATCAAGGTCAAGGTAAAGGTGAAATAAAGGTCGAAGTGACCTGGTGGGCAGTTTTTACCGATCTCGGATCATCTTCAAATTTAGCATGAAAGGTGCGTAATGGTAAGCGAAGACCGCCAATCGTTTTTGGTGTGGCGGAGTCATCGTTGCCATGGTAACAACATTTTTGTGGAAATGTTGTAGAGCCTGTAACTTGTGCTGTTTTTACCCGATTGTTATGGAATTTCGCACACAGGGCCGATATAACATGTCCTATATATATATGTATATATATATATATGTATATATATATATATTTGATGACAATCATAAATTTAAATACAAATTTTAATACAAATATTAAATTTTAATTTTATTTTTAAATTTAAATTTTAATATAAATTTAAATATAAATTTTAATACAAATATAAATTTCATGACAATCGGGTAAAAAGTGCAGAAGTTACAGTTCCTAGAATATTTCGACAAAAAATGTTGTTACCAATGGCAACGATGACTCCGCCACACCAAAAAACAATAGGTGTCTTTGCTTCTGATAACGCACCTTCATTCGAAATTTGAAGATGATCCGAGAAGAACTGCAGCCGGTAGAGCGCTCACAAGGAAAGCTCTACGGCGGCGGTGGTGAGAGAGATAGAGAGATAGAGAATATCAAGAGTGAATAATAATCTATTATTATATTCACTCCTTAATCCTTGTGTTATTATCCGTACGATTTCAAATAGAATCGAACACAGAAATTACTACATTGATAATATCAGGGGTAAGTCTGGGTAGATAATGACAAAAATAATATATACTTAATACAATCTAATCAATACAAATAACTAAAATAACAAAAACAAACAACAATAACAAATAATGAAAGTGTCAATGGACACTGTAGCTCACCACAAAGAAGGATACAATTAAATGAGTGAGTGAGAAGTCAGTTTTAATTGAGCAACCATCGACGTACATTATAGAAACGAAGAGTATATATGGGAGAACTCCATTATATACTCTGATTATTATATGTGTAATTTTTTATGTGAAAATAATATAATAATATTATATAACTAGAAACGAGCAGGTTGTCGCCACGTAATGTATCCCTGTGATCTGGTATGAATAGAAAATGCTCTGTAGGGAGGATGTAGAAGGCAGGTAAAGTTAATATAAGTACACAAGACAAAGGTTTGTTTAGAACAACTGGTGTCCTCAGATGTGGCAAGTATATGGATCTGGTTACCCCCTAGGGGGGCCGAAGAGGAAATGTAAGTTGACGGTCAAGGTCAAGCTAAGGAGTAAGGAGTGGTGGTTTTGGTATGCGACCAGACCTTCTCCCAAGTATGTAGTAAGGGCATATTAAGTTTGGTCGCGCGTAGGTCAATTAGGGCTGAGTAGAGAGGCGGAAGAGAAATATGATCAAGGTCAAGGTAAAAGTGAAATAAAGGAAGTGCGCTGGTTGGGCAGTTTTTACCGATCTCGGAATATCTTCAAATTTAGCATGAAGGTGCGTCATGGTAAAGGCGAAGACCGCCAATCGTTTTTGGTGTTGGCGGAGTCATCGTTGCCATGGTAACAACATGTTTGTGAAATATTGTAGAGGCTGGTACTTGTGGCTGTTTTTACCCGATTGTCAATGGAATTTGGGCATACAGGGCGATATACTGTCGCTATAGTATAATATATATATATATATGTAATATATATATATTTATGACTAATCATTAAATTTAAATATAAATTTAAATACAGATTTTAATACAAATTTTAATACAAATTTTAAATTTAAATTTTATTTTTAAATTTAAATTTAACTATAAATTTTAAATAAATTTAATACAAATATAAATTTCATGACAATCGGGTAAAAAGTAGCAGAAGTTACACAGGTTCTAGCGGACC
>NW_014577083.1:406277-415056 GCF_000485595.1 Priapulus caudatus
CAATGATGCACTTTAGTAGCTTAAGCGCTAGTCATAAGAAGGATCTACAATTAATGAGTGAGTGGAGAAGTCAGTTTTAAATTGAGGCAACACCATCCGCGTATGTACCAATTACTAGAAACGAAGAGTATATCATGGAGAGCTCCCATTATATACTCTTGATAATTAAATATGTGTCACATTTTTTATGTGAAGAATAATAAATAATATTATATAACTAGGAAACGAGCAGTTGTCGCTCACACATCACATGTATCACATGCGTCTAAACAGAGAATTGCTCCGACCTGTGATTGGAGGATAAAAATTAGACCCCCGCCTACCTCCGACGCCCGATACGCTATGCTATGACGGTAGGCAACGTGTACTAACTATCATACATGGAGCGAACGAATTGAGTTTATATGTTCGATAGACATGTACGCTAGTTCATAGACACATGTCTTAGCCTTAATCTCCTGTGAATTTGGAGTCTATTGAAGCGCGATTAGTCCTAATTAATTAGCCAAATATGCCGCCGCGTATAACCCGTGCAAACGAAACGTCACGCATTCTACGTCTTTATATCCTTCCAGAGAGAATGGAAAGGTGGCACGGTTGGTCACTTTATTTTATTGAAAATACAGGCTCTAAATAATCTTGATTAATAGCAACGATGCATTGCTATCCCACACAGTATCCCCTGTGAATCCATGTATGCAATAAAAAATCTCTGTAAGGACGTAGAAGGCAGGTAAAGGTAAAATAAGTCACAAAACAAGGTTTGTTAGACAACTGGTGTGTCTCAGATGTCAAGTAATTGGAATCTGTGTAACCCCAAGGAGGCCGAAGAGAAATGTAAGTTGACGGTCAAGGTCAAACTAAGTCAAGGGCAGTGGTGGTTTTGGTATGCGACAAGCTTCTCCCCAAGATGTGTAAGCATATTAAGTTTGGTCGCGCTAGGTCAATATAGGGGCTGAGTTAGAGAGGGGAAGAGAAATATATGATCAAGGTCAAGGTAAAGTGAAATAAAGGTCGAAGTGACATGGTGGGCAGTTTTTACCGCGATCTCGGATCATCTTCAAATTTAGCATGAAAGGTGCGTATGGACGAAGAGAGAACGCCAATCGTTTTTGGTGTGGCGGAGTCATCGTTGCCATGGTAACAACATTTTTGTGGGAAATTTGTAGAGCCTGTAACTTGTGGCTGTTTTTACCCGATTGTCATGGAATTTGGCACACAGGCCCGATATAACATGTCCTATATATATATATATAATATAATATTATATGTATATATATATATATTTGATGACAATCATAAATTTAAATAACAAATTTTAATACAAATATTATTTAAATTTTATTTTAAATTTAAATTTTAATATAAATTTAAATATAAATTTTAATACAAATATAAATTTCATGACAATCGGGTAAAAAGTGCAGAAGTTACAGGTTCTAGAATATTTCGACAAAAAATGTTGTTACCAATGGCAACGATGACTCCGCACAACCAAAAAACGATAGGTGTCTTTGCTTCTGATAACGGCACCTTCATTCGAAATTTGAAGAATGATCCGAGAAGAACTGCAGCCGTAGAGCGCTCACGAAGAAACTCTACGGCGGAGGCGGCGCGGCGGCGGCGGCAGCGCGATGGAGCTCTACACTAGCAAAAGCAGTTCTAGTGATCCCTTTGTTAACAGTGCAACAAATCCATGTTTAACCGCTCCTCTTGACGGGTCACCAAAGGTTATCCGACACTTCACTCTTCGCATGTCAGCGGTAAAAGTACATTTCATGGTCCTTTCAATAAATCCCCACCATTAAAAATGGTAGGTCACCGGCGAAACAAAAAAAGTTTTTCAAATCGGCTCGTCAGACCATGTCCCTCAGAAAATGGTCTAAAATCTGGGCCCCGGTTGAAGCCGGTACCCCATTGAACCTTTGACCTAGTGACTCCAATTTCGGCAGTCATGGATTTTCCTAACGCATTGATGTCTATACACCGATCTATCACGAGCCTAGTTCGAGGCCGTTTAGGATTTGTGCCGCAATTCTACATTTCGCTCCCTATACTTAAAGTTAAGAAGGAATGTTCCCCCCATTCTTTTACAGCCTCTTGACAGGCTTTGACTTGACCCGCCAGCTTCGACATTCCCAACTCGTTTTGACGATTCCCCCTCGACATCCCCAATATCGTGACCGTACATCAAGGCGTTAAGATTTGTGGCCGCACAGCCCACTAACTTTTGACGCACAGCGACGGAAGCGCACGGACGGACGGCACGGATGCATGCACGGACGGACGCAAGACGGACGCACGCTCATGGCATTCACCAGCCTGGCATCTGACTATGTTCAGATGAGCGCAATAATAATAGTATAAAATCATAAATGTTTCATAGCAGGAAATTTTGTATTAAAGACTATTGTCAATGAAATTTGTAAAACGAACGCAGACAAGTGGACACCACAGACTGTTTGCTATCTGCGTGTCTATATAATAAGCTATATAATTGCAAACCCATACCTAATTTGCATAATTTTTTTTTAATATCAAGAAACCCCTAAGCTCTTATTCATTCACATACCAAAAATGAGCAAATCGGCGTTGAATCCTCAACTGACTAATGGCCATTCCATTTTTGCCGAAAAAATTGGCCGTGGCCGAAAAGTACGTCGACTGGCGTGGCTGCCAAAATAGGACGTTTAATATGGGAGCAAGCAGTAACAAGAATATACCCAATTTCAAAACAATGTGGGTCAAACGGTTCCTGAGTTATCGTTGAGCGCCCCATCAGCCAAAGTCTTCTTCGGACCAGTCACAATTGCAGAAAGACGACTAAACTGATCGATGTCCTCGCTGCTCAATGCCTGAACTTCGCAAACCCAGGTGTGCAACAACGACTTTAATATGAGTCCAGGCCTATGAATACACGGAAGAAATGCAAACTATACAGTCAACTCTCTAACTCCGAACGCCCTCACACCGAATCGCAGCGTTAATAATACGAGATAGTTCGGTGCTTGGGCCCTACTGGAAGCTATTGGCGCTAGTAGGCTAGTGAAGAGATCACAGTTTTCACTGGCGGTGAGCGCCCGCATTACAAGGCCTCTCTTCCTTGCCCGTTTCCACACTCGCATACTTTTTGGCTGAAGTAACTAAGCCGAGAAGCAGTGGTCGTAACCATTTTTCAAGTTTTCGATTATGACCCGGGCCGGAGTCGAACCCACGAACCTTCGCAATGCGAGGACGCTCGCACGTTGACTCGGCATGATTTCCAAGGCCAAACACGATCTAAGACGTAAGATAAGCCAGAGGTAGGCCATGATAAACCGAACTTAACAGAATCCCCACTAGTGGACGGTATGTGGGGGAGGGTGAGTAATTCGACAGTCTGACTGTCCGTTGACAGTATATCAACCAAACGTACCACTTTTACAGGCATTTCGTAAGAAAACGTCCACAATGAAAACGTGTAAACTCCATGTTTTCTGGAAATCCTCAAAGATGCCTGCAGCTCCGTGAATTCCATATAGATTGGGTTGGTTTTGAGTTAGCTCTAGAACAACAGCCGCTTCACTCCTGCCACAGGCGAGCCTGTGGGCAGAAACGAAGTACTATACGTCCCGCAGAGTGGGTTTTGGATTTGAACTTGAAAGCGCTTACTGTCATCGATCGGTCGTATCTTCCAACAAAACATACGCAGGATGAACAGCATCCATATAGCGACGCCGACAGACGACACACCGCTTGCAGACGCCAGCAGCTCGCACTATTTGCATTGCTGTCCTCTGCGTGACTTATCGTCAAAGCAATACTGACTAACATACTGATCACTTACTGATCCATTTCATCAGATCTCAAAAACTAATTGGCATGTCCATTATTGACAGCGAGCCCGACCGATCGCCCTCACCGGCTGGACATTACGGAGTTAAGCCTGCCGAAAAAAGTAACCTGAGTAACATAATCAAATATAGTGTGAAGAGGTTCGTGACCCTAACTTCCAGTAATAACTGTGAAATATTTGTTCAGAGGTTTAAGAAGTTAAGATAAAAGATCAGCGCGATCCATTGCATCCTTTGTAAGTTTATAAACGCAGTGCCATCCGTTGCCATGACATTCTTTATTTCGCAAATGGCTTCAGGCTCATCTCACCAGTGTGCGACATGAAACTTGTACATAATAGACAATCTTTGATCTACGTATTGCATGAGTCAGATTGATGCTGCTCACTGAAGATCAAAATTTACAGGCTGCAGTCCACCCCTGGTCCGCTCTGTCTTGTTAATATTACACGCCTTTACTTACCAGTCTTTTGCTCAGCAGGATTCGAGCCTTCACAACGCAAAGACACACAGTTCACAATTAGAGCATCGTATAGAGTTGCTCAGACATTCCCTGAAGCGTTGCCGTTCACATCATGGGCCCTTTCCAGCCCCCCCCCCCCCGCCCCCCCCCCCATGACGTTACTGGCAATGAATTTTTTACACGGTTCACGGCGCGATGCAAAGAGCCAATAGGCGTATATATTTCCCCTATAACATTAATAAGCCTTTGCAATGGCACTTAAAAGCCATCCATAGAGCGATGCTAGCAGGCAAATCATTATGCTTTGGCTATAACAATATACCATAACAGCGTAAATCTTAGTAATTTCCAACGCTGGTGAATATAAGTAGCCAATCTGCATACATATGTGAGACTCATAATTCACTGCAAATTTTCAAAATTTTGTATGTAATTCGAGATATGATTGCCTTTAATAACAAATAATTTACGACATTACAAATGTTCAACTTCAACGCAAGATAGTCCTGAGCAGGTGCAAAATAGACTGGCTTTTCCCATTCATTTCAAATGATATTTAGCACGTGAGCTTATTTTCGCCTTGCAGGATTTGAGCACAAGTTAAACCTGGTTCTTAGCTTTCAGTTGGAAACTCACGAGTGTAGAAGATTTGTGTGACATGTTTATTTAAATTGTAGTTTGTAAATTGTAATTAGTAGTTGTTTATAGAATTTGGTAAAAACCCGTTTAACGTATGCTAGAATATCATACTCAATTGTGATATAGATTTTTAATATTTGCTGAGTCTCAGTGATCTGGAAACTTAGCATGTACCATCATTAGTCTTGCAAGCCCCCAAAACTGTGTACTTGGAACAAGTTCTATGGGGTGGCTATGCTTGTGAACTTATGAGGCCCAACTGTCTCTTCAGAATTACTGGCGTGAATTTTCCAATTGTTAGCAAGTCTGTCTCAGTTGACAACAAACAGTAAATATATCGTACGCCATATTTTCGGTAACATATCTATTCCGGAATTCAGAACTTGACAGGAAAATTTCGGCGAGATGGTTAATTTTCGGCGGTCCAATGAATTATGAATTATTACGGTATGAATCTATTCGCTGGTGTTGTTATTTTCGCGGTCGGCGGATGCGTTCGCGAAACATTCCGCGAAAAATTAAACTCAGCGCGCGAAAATATACAGCGTATACAGTAATATCAAACGGTGAATGATATTGTTGGCAATCTCAATCTGTCACAAAATATAATACTATAGTCAGCATCCATCAGATAAAAGAAGCCGTAACATTTTTTTGGAGGGGAGGGTCACTGGGCCCAACGCCCTCCGTTTTGCATTCAGCTGAATCCCTTCCGCCGCCATTCAAAAAAGTACCTGGATCTTTGCACCCGTTTCGCCTCTAGTTAACACGCATATTTGCCTGTGGGCAAAGACACCGCTGCGTGTCGTATTCTGGAAATAGTCACGGTTAGCTAACGGAAATGATGGGTACCATTCTCGGGTAAAAGCACCAACTTTTCCCACTTTGCCATCCATTACCGTTAAGCTTTCATTTTTAGCCGTACATAATTTAAGCCACACAATGACTAAAAGGTGAGTGACTGCCATTGCAACATGTAATGTCTCTGCATTTCTCTGGTAAGGGGGCAACTGCTGTGCTTATTGCCCCCCCCCGCCCCGCCGCTGGCGCCACTAGGCTACCGGCCTTGTTGACCCTACACTATACACATGTAATGATTACACTGCATGTCTGGGCACGTGACGTAACCCCTGGCAGGGAAGGCGGCTGCACGAAAGT
The DNA here is from genome assembly GCF_000485595.1 of Priapulus caudatus. Classification (NCBI taxonomy): domain Eukaryota; kingdom Metazoa; phylum Priapulida; class Priapulimorpha; order Priapulimorphida; family Priapulidae; genus Priapulus; species Priapulus caudatus. The sequence goes on from NW_014577083.1 coordinate 412,371, forward strand.
GTGATAGATCAGCGCCGCATTCACACCGTGACTCTACGTCACATTTTCTACAAAAATCTCAACTTTTAATGGTCAGGTAGTCCTTATATTAGCTTCCTGCTACTTGTTTTAAGAATATAATAGCAAAGCCACCAGCTCTATGCATAGTTTAAGCTGTACACGTTATTGCGCGCAACATAATATTTTTCTCAGATATCACAAACGCTACTCTGCGTGACTTCGCGTGGCGGGCTACTAAACAACGTTTTGAAGTATTACTTCACACTTAGGCCACCTTTTTTATTTTGTGGTTTACAAGACTTTTTGCCTTGATTGTTGTTGACCTACCGTCAATAGAGTAAAAAAAAATTGTTTGTCGAGATCAAGACAAGTCAAGAATACAAGTGATACTGTAGTATCACATGATATAAAGTAATTTTAAAGAAAACTAAAATGACAAAACAAACTCAACTTGTAATTATTTTTAGCTTTTATTATAAACTATTTCAGTTACCTCGCCAAGGGGCTGGCGGGGTTATGTTTTCAGCCGGCGAGTTTTGAATGTGTGGTTTGGTGTGTTTGTGTGTTACCATGCACGTTTCCAGTTCAACTTCACGCTAGTGCGCTGGCTGTAGACTTACAAAACACGACAGCCTGGTGACAGGCTAAGGGCCACCACAGTCCTCCCCACCTGCGTGCTCGCACAATATCCGGATCCAATAATTATTTAATTACATTAAATTAATTAATTAACACTTGTTTCCACTTAATTTAATTAATTCATTCATTAAAAATTTCACAATGGAGAGAATTCAGCTGCCTTGGCTTCAGTGCTCTAGTTTATGAAATGTTTTTGTTTTTTACATTTAAATTTGTTTATTCATATTATATATATATATATATCATATAATATATTATATATATATATAATATATATTATCACTATATATATATGATATATGATATATATGATTATATGATATATATGATAATAATATATACTTATATACTATATATATATATATATATATATATATATATATATAATTATATATATATTATATATTATATTATATATTTCTTAGAGAAAAGGTCGCGGGCAATAAAAACATACAGATTTTCACATTTTTTATTTTTTTTCGTTTTTCTTGTAAATTCGGGTCGGCGGATCTGTAAACCAACAAAATAAAAAATTCTCGCCTTAAGCCTTTTCGTAGAATACTATAACTTTGATCTGAGTTATACCTGGTGAAGTAGGTACCTAATACCCTTGATCACTCCATACATCATTTGCACTGCTACTTCTCTTCAAGTGAGCAACATCCTCCTAAGTAGGTGACTCGTGTGACACTATTCTGTGACTCGCGTGACATAGTAGCTCATAGCGTTAACAAATGTTAGGGTGCAACCAGAATGTTAGGATCCATGAAGAAAATGTTCATACTTAGTTACTTACTACCATGTTTAATTGTGAAAACAGGGAAAATATTGTAAGTTTCAGCTTTGTATGGGAAGAATGGTGCATTCACTGTGCATGGGTTGCCAACGATTCTATGACTACTACCCCTTGACAATTACACCCCTAGGACAACTACCCCCCTAGGACAATTACCCCCTAGAAGAATTATGCAGATGGTAGTAGTCCTCCTAGCAGTAACAGTATGGTGATGGGTAACGGTCCTGAGAGGGTAATCATGAAGTTGGTAAAAGTTCGATGTGTGGTGGTCTAAGATGGGCCATCATTACTGTGTCCTAGGGGGTAGCCATCTGTGTGGTAGTTGTCTGGGTGGTAGTTGTCCTGGGGGCGAGGGTAATTGTCCGGGTGGCAATTGTCTGGGTGGTAGTTGTCCTAGGGGGATAATTATCCTAGGGGGTAGTTGTCCAGGTGGTGGTTGTCTTAGAGGGGGTAATTTTCCGGGTGGTAGCTGACCGGGGGGTAGTTGCAGTCTGCACGAAAAACTTCCACTCTCATTGGCCCAGTGGGCCTGTGAAATGTATAATTCACTGGCCCACACTAGGTTTTACAGGCCCGAATCAATGATCATCATAATATGAAAAGAGAAACAGAACTCTTTGGTGAATTCTTAGAAATTTATTCTTTCATGAAATTGAACAAAAAATTATCCACTTCCCTCTCCCCCATCTCATTGTCACTGCCATCACGCAGTTTTCACGCTCATTCATAATATGATGCCGTGTAAATATGATCGGTAAATATCGGTAAATTTTCATACAAAATATGGGGAATTTCGGTAAATGCTAAGACTGATCATCACATAAAGGAGCTGAAATATCATTAATAGACCATTTACTCAATTTTTTCCCACTGGCCCATCGGGCTTGTTCATTTACCAGTTTTATTGGCCCCACAGAAAATATACTGGCCTCGGATACCGGGGCAGTGGTTAATTTCGCAGACTGTAGTTGTCCAGGGGGTAGTTGTCCAGATACGTTTGCCAACATGTATTGTGTGCTACGACAACAACAACCATTTCGAAGCGTTCGTACTTTTAATATTTTACACGCTTTTTAAAAAATAGTAGTTTTTAGTGTATCCTTTTAAATGTGCTTAGGCCTAATGGTGATCACCTAACAGTGTGGCAATTTGGGGCATCCTAAACCAATAAACGGCGGAACGCATGGAAAACAGACAGACAGACAGAGTTCGTTTTTGTAGTAGTACAGATAGAATTATTTATTCATATAT
>NW_014577083.1:415508-418008 GCF_000485595.1 Priapulus caudatus
TATATAATATGTGTGTGTGCGTGCGTGTGTGGATACTAAATGATGAGGATATTAGTAGATATTAAATGTGATAGCAGTTCTATGCACGTTAGCATAGTACTTATAAACGATTAAAATAAAAGATATTGCATCCAAATAGACAATATGTTCGCCATCCATATATATATACTGCATTAGAAGCAAGAAGAAGAAAGAACCAAGTCCGAAACTGTGTTTACTCCCGGATCTGATATCGTGCTATATTGACGGGTTTAGTTTATTAATTTATGTATTTAGTTTAGTTTATTAATCTATGTAGCGTGTTTAATTAGTGTACAATAAGTGAGTCTGACAATGCCCCAAATATCACTGTCAAAATCCATACTCTCAGTGTGTATAAAATGTATGTTATATCTTAGAATACAAGTGTACTTGCTAATAACATTCGGCACTAATAGCTCATGTTATGTTGCCATGGAGACTATACTGCCATTCGTTTAGACAGGTTAACATCGGGCAAAAAATCATACTATTTTGCAACTTGTCCATTTAAAAACTAAATGTTTTAGTAGATTTAGTCAGCTGTCTAAGGTGAGGTAGGCATCAGTCACATGCATGAGATGATAGGTTTTAGCAAATAGAAGCTTTTGAAATAAGCAAAATTTCTTGATGTAGGAATGGCACATTGTTATTAGTAATATATTCTTTGTATGTACCTACATAGCAAATAGTAGTATTTGTGGTTAGATAAACTAACAGAATATGATTTAAATAATTTTATAGTATTGTCAATTGTGATAAATGGGCGAGGATTCCATATGGTGCTCCTAAATCAATTTCACATACAACTGGTTTATGGCATAGTGTCATGCACAAAAAAACATTATAAACATAAACATGATAATATAAGGGTGCAAAATTAACGCGAGTCCAGAGTCAAATACTCCCCGATTTTACTGTCGGACTCCCTGATTTGACATATATGCAGGAAATTCTGATATACTATTAACTTAGTTCGTTCAAGAGCACGGCCTCACGGAATTACCGTATTTTTTCAGCAAATCTTTAATTTTGAACTTCAGACTACGGATGCCCTCATTTTGCTGTGGCCTCCGTCTTTTTGAGGGCAGGGAGTCCATTTGACTCCCTTGTTCAAAAGTTAATTTCTACCCCTGTAATACATAGCACATGTATGTATTTAATCCATGAGAAATGTGAAGGCATGACCTATATAATAAGTGTTAGCAGTTCCAGAAATTCAATATGCTACGTAGATTGCTATTAGAGCAATATTGAAAGTAAATTAAAAGCAAGGTGGGCAAACATTGTAGCAACGTTTTTAAATTCGTTAGTTATGAGCAAAATATTTTACAGAGTTGTACTAACTTCTGCTGATGTCAAATTAGTGAGTCTAACAGTAAAACACAGAGTATTTGAGTGAGGACATTCACTATAATTTTGACACCTACTTATATCAATATATACATACAACACATTATAACGTACCAGAAAAGGTGGTGAGAATGTTTCAGTCAATCTCCTACATGTAAGTTGTTTGGAAGTTGAGTAATGATGGAGTTCTTCTAAGTGATGTACACAAACACGTACATGACCATCGTTATGTACGGTGGCCTGTAAAATTATACAAAGCACTATTATTTATAAAACCTATGTGAAGAACAAAACACCAAAATGACATAAAACTGTGAAGATAACAGTGTATAAACATTGCAATGCACAGCTTCACAATGAACACAGACCTCCCTGTGTGCATTAAACAGATACCTTAAAATTATGAATCAAAAAATAAATATATGTAGACTTCAGTTGAAGCATTAGTGTTAGACCCGAACTTAGGTCTCACCTGTTAGCGGACATATTACCGATTGCTCCAGCATAAAAATTATCGAGTTTGTGCTGTTATAGGCTATAATACAGCAAATGAATGTCAACAATGCATAACCGAGACTTGCAAAAAATGATTCATGAAAATCCTGAGCATTACAAAACAACTGCGCGTTTGTGTGAGGAAAATTGTTATAGACTGGTACGCTATGTTGATATGTAGCCAAAGGTAAAATAGTGTAGAGACGGGGTTCCAATCAATGCCACCTTATGAGATACAAGAATAACATGCTATTGTGTTGAACATAATTTGATCACTCTAGAGGACAAGAACTGCTGCTGGAATTTAACGCAGCAATGCATATTTTCGGATGGTAAAAGATTATGTAAAAAACACTTTTCACTTATTATCTCTGTATTTTATTTTATTTCAGCGCAGAATGTGAACCTATGACCATTAAATACCTGCTACACACCTTGGATGAATGATAGCTTGTGACCCACAAATGCGTTTTTGCATACATGTGCTAAATTAATCCAGAAATTAAATCTGGCGAACCTAAATTAATCCTTTCCAAGGAAGTATCCGGGGTATTAACCACATTTTCTAATCTTTTAACCAAGAAAGCCCAAATCCTCAATGGAAATTCAAATATAGTTATACTTTTAAAAGTAT
>NW_014577083.1:423008-428660 GCF_000485595.1 Priapulus caudatus
AACCAACACCACACACCACCACACCACCACAACACCAACCACCACACCACCAACAACGAACACCACCACCTAACAACACCACCAACACCAACACCACCACCAACACACCACACCACCCACCCACGCAACAACAACAACACAAACAACAACAACAAACAACAATCAACAACAACACCACACACCACCACCATACACCAACACCACCAACACCACCACCACCACGCACCACGACACCACCACCAAACCACCACCACCAGGGGGCCACCCCATCCACCACCACACCAACCCACCATAAACAACACACCACCACCACCACCCACCACGCACCACCACACTCAAACACACAACAAACACGCACCCACCTCAACACCAACACCTACCCACCACCACCACACCAACAACAAACAACAACAACAACAACACAACAACAACAACGACCACCCACACAACACCACACCCAAGCACCACCACCACACACCCCACACCACCAACACCCAGTCACCACACCACCAACAACAACAAACAACAACAACAACAACAACAAACACACAATAACAACAACAACAAAAACAAACAACAACACCACCACCACCACCACCACCATCACCACTACTACCACCACCACCACCAACACCAACACCAACACCGATGGTGACAGCAGTGCTAATGGTGACAGCAGTATCAGCAAACGCAACTGCAGAGTCAACACCTCTGGAAGAACACTAGCTGTTGCTTGTTGTTTTTTCTATTGCATGTATGTATGCGTGACCCATCCATTTACGAACAATTAATGTGTGCCGTTGCAATTAAATGATGAGCTACCTGTGGTGACCAACACTTGTTTTTACCTGTGTTAATTGCACGAACAGCACCTTGCTGAATGACTGCTATAATCAATGTCCATCACTATCATGCTTTTGTTCACATATCCACTGCCATACATATGTATACGGAATGCCCCCGCACTATTTTACATTTGTTGGTCTCTATTAGTAATAGCGCAAATGATGACGCGAATACTATTTAGTAATTGTTACGTTATCGTTTTTTTGGTGACCATTGTGTACAAGGGTTCTATGTGTACAAATGTTATAGACAGTTTATGAGACACGTCGGGAGGTGCCCGACTGTGTGTAGGCACGTGATCGTATAGGTGGTAATGTTCTAAACCTTGCGTTGTGTTATTGTTCTTAACCCGTTATTTCGTTTCGTTTCGTGCGCGGACTCACTCTCTTAACCGTTTTCTTCTGTCTCTCCTCTCGCCGCCGGCGCGGCCCTTTTTATATCGTGCGAGATGCGCATTGCACCAAGCTCTATCTCGGGCCCGTCTGGGCTCAGCGTCCGTCTTTCTTTTCCCTGGCAACGCAACTACGCAGTTAGGAAACCAAGGGCACGCGTTAGGCGCGTGCTCTGTGCGCTACTAAGGTGTATGTTATAACGAAAATTCTACTCCATTGTAAGTTAATTAAAACATGGTTGTAGGTTGCGACAACAGGGCCGTATCCAGAGGTTGGGCAGAGGGGGGTTACAAAATGGCGATGCGAAGCTTCGCCTCTTTTCTTTTTTTTAACATGCTTAGATGCTGTTTCCTGTTTCCACTTCAATTGTTTGTTGAATTCATACAAAATACAGTGTATATCTCCATAACATCAATCAAATAAAATGAGATTTGTAACAAACTCGTCTCTGGTGTTGGGAATTATGACTAATTATCTCCGTGGTGTGATTCATCCAATCTAGATACTAGGATGATGACCCGTGTCTTGAAATTATAGTGTTAACTAAAACTGTTACAGTAGTAGAGTGTTTCAGTAGTTTACAAACCATCAATGAGTTTTTATCTTAAAAAAGGTTATATAATTACATTTTAATGGTTACACAAACAAGTGCCGCATTAGCGACAGTGCTCATCTGAGGTCTGCTGCTCTACTGTACTGGCCTTCGTTTCTGCAAATGGTTGAAGCCTGTTCTATCGCTAAACCGGCTACGTCATCATCAAAACTGTGTAGCATAGGTATTAACACTAAAACTAAACCCTAACAATGCATCCTACTTCATACCTGCTCGACTGTCTTGATATAATTCGTGTCATAATGTATCACTAGGCCTATAGTTGCCGCGAGATGGCTCGTGCAAGTGTAATCAATAATCAAAGATAGCATCGCCCTTCGTGCATTGGTGATAAGTCAAGAAAGTAGAGATAACCTAATTCTATTGAGTTGCTGAAATTTACAGGCAAAAATCCGTGTGTAGTATTAAATTAAACACATCTGCATTGCAGGTGTGCATGTTTATTTGAAAAGTGCCAGTTCACCCCCATGCATGAGTAATGGGATGCCCCCGGGTTTTTGCCTACATTTCGGATGACGGTAGCCACGCGAGCATTCAGGGAGTGTACAGACTGCTTTAGAAAATAATATGATTTAAGGAGTGTAAACCTTGTTCAACAAACTTTTGTCTTTGCAATTGAACTGCAAATGTAGCCTCACATCCACACAGGTATGGGCTCTAATAATAGCAAAAGCAGTTCAGTCCTTTGTTAACAGACATAAAAATCCATGTTTAACCCTCCTCTTGAGGGTCAAAAGGTTATCAGACACTTACTCTTCGCACGTCAGTGGAAAGCATATTTCATTGTCCTTTCAATAAAGTGATAAAAATGGTAGGTCAGTGCTGAAACAAAAAAGTTTTTCACTCTGTCCGTTAGGCCATGTCCTCAGAAAATGTCTGATATCTGACTTTTCCCCCACTGCTCTTTGACCTGTGACCTACAATTTCGCACTGGTGATGGGTTTCCTGCCCATCACACTATACACCGAATATTAAGAGCATAGGTCGAGCCGTTCAGATTTGTGCCACAATTCCGTATTTCCTCCTATACCTTAAGTTAAGGGGGAAATATTCCCCCTCCGTTTACACATCTTGACCTTTGACCCTTGACCCCTAAATTGATCATTCTGAGTCCTTTTCATGATCCCTCCACGTCCCGAATATCGTGACCGTACGTCGAGCGGTTCAGATTTGTGCCCAACTGTTGACGGACGCACGGACGGACGCACGGACGGACGGCCGGACAGACGCACTGACAATCATGCGAGTCTACAAGCTGCATCTGACTTCGTCAGATGAGCTAAAAATTAACTTTTACCCATTAAATTTGACTAGTTGACACCTATAACCCACTTAGTATCACAATACATTTATTTGTATAGATCCCAATGTAACCGAGTAAGACTCGAGTAAACAACTGTAGGTATTAAGCAGCGGTGAAAACCATCGTTAGTTCTCCTGCCGCCGGAGAATTAAGAACAAATTTTCTTGTTAGATCACCGGCGCCGGAGAAACAAGTGTACGTTTTCAGCACTGCGTCTCCGGCTTTGCCCGTAGAAGCAGTGCTGAAAATCATAGTTAAATTCTCCGGCAGACCGAAGTGTCCCGCCGCCGCTGTATTAGGCGGGAAGACGGCCACGTGGTCTACCCAGCCATGTATCAGGATGTATCTAACCCTAACCCTAACCCTAACCCTAAGCCTAATCTCAGCAGAATAGGATGTGCAACATCTGTACACGTCTTTAGCAATGTCTGACATCCCCGTCATGTCCGTTGTGTTATAGGACCTAGTTGCCTCTCCAAGGGCTTATCCGGCATGGAGTTTGGCGGCATAGTCTGCTTTTTGCCGGAGAAGCTAGTTTGATTTATTGGCTTAGTTGTCCGGCTTGCCGAGGAAATAATCACTTCGTAACAATAATAGGTCAGTGCGCGCTGCCTGTGTTTCTAAGGCCAATCTTAACCGCGCTCAGGTTTAGCAATGAAGTCATCGCGCTGAAGGATATCTTAACAATAGGCATAGACGTATGACTTATAACTTAACTTAGAGGTAATTTAATAGATAGCTTAAAATCGCGTAGCACGCGTTGTACGCTGCTACACTCGCCCTCTACCAGAAAAAGTTGCTTGCTCTCAAATGGCAGCAACTGTTGTCCTAAATCGCAAAGGAAGCTCATTCATTATACTCGTGATATATAAACTTAGAGTTTCCTTAACTAACATAAGTACGTGGTTCCACGTACCTACTTGTACAATTATGTCGCGTATGCCGTTGCGCATAGCGTTTCGCGCTTACAACTAGTTTCAACTACTACTACTACTACTACTACGTGAATTCGTGCACTATGATCGCGATATGTAAACTAATCTTTCCTTAACTAAGCTTTAACTAACGTGGTACCCTTAACCAACGTAACTAACGCGCGTGTAAACATACAATAGCAGTCGGAATCCAATTCAAATCCCGGAAATAACTCTGATAATCATATTTATGCTTATCGTAATGGCCATAGTCGCGTTCAAATTAAATCGCACTCAAATTGCACGCGGGCACACAGTGATGATCATAACTCATGACCATCGTGGTAGCCGTTACCGAATCGCATGCGTGTACAACACTGATAATCATAGCTGATCATCGTGGTATTCACTCTCGCGTTCCCGTGAAACATGCGCGTACAACACTCACATGCGTGCTCAGTGCTAATTTTACGCTTAGTGCTAATTTCAAGCCTTCATGAAAAGGGGAGGAGTGGTAGGGGAAAGGCACGGACACAATGGAAGGAGATACAGTGAATCTCTCAACGTTTCGTCCATGCGTTCGCCAAGAGTCCTTTAACTCTGTTCCTTAGGCGCTTTCCTCCCTCTTGCCTTGCTGCGGCGTATCCTAGTGGCTCCTGTACCATGCCAGTGGGCGCAATTCGATGCGTCCTCGTTAGAGCCGTTGTCATCTTCTCGTGCAGCCTTGCTCGCTTCACTGCCGTCGTTATAACGTTTATCTTGCGCTGTTAATCTTCCCTTTTTAACTGCCTCTACTGGAGAATCTGACTCGCTTGATTCCCGTTAAGCCTTTCGCGTCTTGGACGGTTGCGAATCTCGTTCACCGTCCGTATTCTGCAATAAATCTTCTTCCATGTCAAGGCTTGTGGCTGTACTCTCCGCCTCCGCCAGGGTGTAGATGATTGCGTCATCAGGCTCCTGAGCCTCAAGGTCACTCGCAGATGGATCCTTCGCGATTGGATCAACTGCACGAGACATTGGCAGCTGCGGTTGCTCCGTAGAATCCGCTGAAGCCTGCGACTTGGGTGTTGTGATGAAGTGACTCCAAGGAAGTTCGTCTTCCTCGTCAAACTCATCATCACTACCGCTGTTGTTGTTTTTTCCTCTTTTTTATTTTTATAATGTTTTTTATTTCCAGAAACACATATGTACATTACATTATATTATACGTTATACAGAATATCTACAACACTGTGACTGTGATGGTAACATGGTTCAGTGATGGTACAAACAGATAAATGGCATAAACAGTTTTACAAATTAGTGCATATATGAGCGTACTAATTATACTTCGTTACAAGTAGTTCATAAATGAAGGTAAGCATAGTAGTAGCTGTAGGTCTTGAGCATGAACAGTACAATTTTACTAAACATAATGTTATGTTATATGACAAACATGTATATCCTACTGATATCTTATATATTTACATGCACACACACACACGCACACGCACGAGTGCGCGCACACACAAACACACACACACACGCACACACACACACACACACACACACACACACACACACACACACACACACACACACACA
>NW_014577083.1:428670-453315 GCF_000485595.1 Priapulus caudatus
ACACACAACAACACACACACACACACACACACACACACACACACACACACACACACACACACACACACACACACACACACACACACATACCGCTGTTGTTGTTGTCTGGTGGGTACGCCAATGTCGCTGCCCTCTGGGGTTGACGACGTCTTTATCCTTGCATGGGTTCTGTCCGCGGTTACTAACGTACGTGCCTGTTTGCATGTTGTTGACAGTACACTTGCATGTTGTACGTCCCGTCTTCTTCACACCTTTATATACAACTGTTACACACAGAAAACGGACTGCCTACAAGATAGGGCTATTGAGAGAATATCTATCTTTTCAAACTTGTACGGATGGCTGCATCCCCGCGGCTGCCTCGCTGCTGCTGCTGCTGCCACGGTGTGCTATTTTGGTAGGCAGGGCGTGTAGACTGCCTCCGCGTCGCTGGTTGAATCTGCATTCGCCGTGGTGGCGGCTGCGCATACGGTAGAATCTGATAGTAGCGTTATTGCAATGGTGGCTTCATCGCCACGCATTGACTTGCCATACGGCTTGCTTACTGTTGCGGTGATGGTCGCAGTTACACCTCGATTTCGTCTTCATCCTTTGTGAGCCAGGTTATTCTCTCCTCGTAGAATCTGATTACAATCTGGGGGAATTTAATATTTGCTTGCCGTGCTGAGACCAAATTTACCTCATTGCGGCCTTTCCATTTCATCAAGAACATAAGCTCTCCGCTGGACTCGATTGCGCCGATGATGCACTCTGGTTGGAGTCCTCTCGCGAAGCCACCTGAATTCGAAGAGTCCTCCTCCTCCGATTTCTTTTCCTCTTTCAACTTTCGTTTAAATTCCGGCATCGGATCGCTGTCTAATTTTGCTTCAAGCTTACCGGGTGTCAATGGAGGTTTAGGATGGTCGGGGGCAGTAGTGGTGGGCTCCATAGCGGCGTAGGATTAGATAATAAATGGTGTGGCGGCTTATTCGATATCAAAGTTAACTATTACTAATAATCAATACACTACGTTAAGCTGAGCACGAATCAGTGAATGTTGCACTTACATTATGCATGCCTTCTAGTCCGGTACGTGGGGATCGAGAGAGCATGGGCTGCGTGCTGGTGCGTTGATGCGGGCCGCTGCTGCCGCTCAAGGTCGCGCTGACTGTTCTTGCAGCGTGTTCTCACACGTTCACGTGAGTTCGGCACTGTCTCTTTGATAGGTTCGCGAAACTTTCTGACGATGTGATGATGATGCCGCTCTAACTGCCACTGCTGCTGTTGACGATACTGCCTCTGTCGACGTTGACGGTAACACTGACGCTGACGATGACGCTGATGTTACTGCTGTCGCTCGGATGTCGATACACGTACAGTTCTATGATGCGGTGCTAATGTCATTACTGCTAATGTTAATGTTACTCACGTACGTTCTTCGTTACTCGCTCGCCACTAATGTCTCCTTCTTGTTTCTTGCTCGCACTGCTAACACGCTGACTCTTTCCGCACGAATCCTTGATCACGGCGCCAGATGTACAGGGGTTCTATGTGTGCAAGTGTTATAGACGGTTTATAAGACACGTCGGGAGGTACCCGACTGTGTGTAGGCACGTGATCGTATAGGTGGTAATGTTCTAAACTTTGCGTTGTGTTATTGTTCTTAACCCGTTATTTCGTTTCGTGTTTGCGTTTTCGCTTGAAGGATGTCAGCTTCTCTTTGTCCCTCGTGCGACGTAAGGCGAGTAGCGAATAACTTCACAGTAGAGATAACACGTCTTGTTGTAACAGACATTTATTCTACGTATAGAACTACATGACTTGACTACGTGATTACACAAAGACGGCTGAATTGTCACCACTGCCCGCGCGCCGCGCGGACTCGCGGTGTCAACCCGCGCGCCGTGCGCGGACTCACTCTCTTTACCGTTCTCTTCTGTCTCTCCTCTCACCGCCGGCGCAGCCTTTTTATATTGTGCGCGATGCGCATTGCACCAAGCTCTATTTCGGGTCCGTCTGGGCTTAGCGTCCATCTTTCTTTTCCCTGGCAACGCGACTACGCAGTTAGGAAACTAAGGGCACGCGTTAGACGCGTGCTTTGTGCGCTACTAAGGTGTATGTTATAACAAAAATTCTATTCATTGTAAGTTAATTAAAACATGGTTGTAGGTTGCGACAACGCTAGGATTAGGTCAATATAACATAAATAGATCAGTGCGCGCTGCCTGTGTCTCTATAAGGCCAATCTAAAGGGGGGCTTATGTCGGGCTTGCGAGCCGACTCGACTGGAAGCAACTGGATTTTGAGCAACTAGAAGCGATCGGCAGCGACTAGTTGCGTCCGTGCGTTCATTGCGACTAGTTGCAGTGAATTGCAGCCAGTTGCTTCCAGTCGAGTCGGCTCGCAAGCCCAACATAAGCCCCCCTTTAACCGCGCTCAGGTTTAGCGATGAAGTCATCGCGCTGTAGAATATCTTAACAATAGGCTTAGACGTGTGCCTTATAACTTAACTTAGAGGTAATTTAATAGATAGCTTAAAATCGCGTAGCACGCGTTGTACGCTGCTACACACCATTTTTATCAACATCAGTTCATATACGCCTGATGTTGGAATCTGCCTCATCATACAAGCACTAATTAAGATAATATTTGTATCCTCAAGGTTATGGGAAAAGACCATTACACTGCGTGGTAGCGCTGCTGCTTGCACTTCCTTCACTTTCTATCACACACGAGCGTGAATCTTACAATACTGACATTTTTGGCGCAATCAGGGTTCGTAGCGGGTCTTCCAAAGTCTTATAAGTACTTATTTGGCCAAAAATAAAATAAGGACTCTTATTAGTACTTGTAATAACGAGTTCTTAACCGTCTGTTATCCGTGATCGTATTATTGGACTACGTATATTCTTAGAGATATCGCGGATACATAAATTACCCAACAATGCAGGTACGTTTTAAAGCACACACATTTTTACTGGTCATGAATTACTATAACATATATGCCCAGGTAACTGAACAGAACGTGTACAGATTCGTACGCGACATCAAAGACATAACTAACATATCGGATGGCACTGATGGTTACACACGTACAAGCCTAGCGTGAACCGAGACGTAACTGGTCAGGAGAGGGTGCGGACCGCGCGTACAAAGATTATATACTGCATCCATTCCCATTGTTTTAGATTGTTCATGCGTTTCACCTCGGCTGCTGCCATTGGTGGAGCTGTTCCATTGACCTTTGGCCACGCCTTGGGTAACTCTTTCATTGGTTGACAAGTACGGGGTTAGCCTCGCGTCGGTGACCCACGTTTACACAAAGGCCTGCCCCGTACAATGATTAATTTTGGTTATGATAAACTTATCACATTTGTGTACTACTACTTACTATTTCTGTATTACATTACTCCCCCCTCGGAAAAGTTGGGAGCCGTACTAATGCGGCAAACAACTTCTGTAAAAGTTGTCATGCATTGACTTTAATACGTATTTTATATTAATTTTTGATATTATTATTTTATTTTAGGTCGTTTAAAAAAAAATTTGTTTGATTTTTTTTTTGCCCTTCACCAAAACATTATCTATTTATTACATATATTTTTATTTGATTTTGTATTTTATTATCCTTTTATTTATTTGAATTTTTTTAATTTTAATTTTTAATTTATTTAATTCCGGCGCAGTTGCCTTCGTCGTTGTCCTCGTCCTCCTCGCGGTCGTCGTAGTCGTCGTCCTCATGGTGTTGGTCGTCGTCTTCCTACTCCCACCTGCAGAATTCGTCGTCGTGGTGGTCGTCCTCCCATTCGTCGACGCTCACCCCGGCCGCTGCTGATTTATGAGTGATACACCCAGTAGCGGCGCCTGTTCTATGGGGACGACAGCAATTGTTGTCTCGTCGTCGTCGCGGTGGACGACGGTCTATCCCGGATTGCTAGCCCTGTACTGGCGGACATCTGCCCGGAACGCAGCCTAGCTGGTGTAGCTGGTTTGCTGGTCCGTGCCCTTGTATATTAGGCGGGGTGTTGGGGTGGGGGCCCGCCGGTCGGGTACCGGGTCGGTTGGGGCGTGATGTTCGCTCGCAGTGCCTGCCAATCGATGAGCGGCGCGATGCTGGCCTTCTGCGTTGGCAGCACGTAAAGTGGCTTCGGGGAGGTCAAATCGCGCTGCGCTCTCCACGCTAACGGAACGCCCGACGGGGTGCTGTGCTCTTGGTGCTGTAGCGGTGCAGCGCCTTTGTCAGAGTCGCTGTAGTATATTATTTCCTGTTCCACGCTGTCGCTGTCGGAGTTGCTGTGGTTCATTGTCTTTGGTGGTGTTGCTATTTACTGCATGTGCTCAAAAGAGACTTGGTTAGTATACTATGCTATATTGCCCGTTTCTGCAATTATGACATTGGTAAATGGCACTCTGATAATACCGTGCTTATACACACACACACACACACACACACACACACACACACACACACACACACACACACACACACACACACACACACACACACACACACACCAAAAACAACGCAGCAATATACGGTTAAAACATGTGCGTTAGTGCGTCATAAAAATAAATGGAAAGCTACTGGTAAACATGGTGCTACATACCTGAACACACGTGAAACATACTGTGTAATACATTGTGCAACATACCTTGAAATTATATCGTGAACATATAATGAAGTTATATCGTGAACATATAGTGATGTTATATCGTGAACATATAGTGATGTTATATCGTGAACATATAGTGATGTGCACCTTCGTGCGTGATACAACATGTGTCTGTTAGGTACAGGGTGACAAAATACATCGCATGTGCATCGTTATCCTTACAAACTATGGAGCATTCTTAGTCTAGTCTGCATATTTCTTAGTATAACGTTTTAAACGAGGGAGTGTTTTGATCTCCACTTCTTCGTTATTATCCACATTCTCTAGCGGATGTGCTCGTACTCTGTGGAGCATTTCTTTCTCCATTTCTTCAGGGTGCGCTGTCAGATACAAACGCTGCGAAACGAAGGGCGCGGTTACATTAACGGGTTGCAATAGGGGTTGCACAGTGGGTTGGAGAATGGTATGAGTCGGTGTGGTACCGGTGAATGACTGGCATAAGCGGGGGCGGAGATGTGGTGGCGCACAGCAACAATATAACACGACAATTGCTATGACAGCGATGGCAACATAGATAACTATTTGATGCCACTGTATGTGTGCACTCTGAAATTTTTTTTAAGCTGCTTTATTCGTATCAAGAATCCTTCTGCTATTAGCTATGGCATCCTTAAGATGATCATATGCTGTATTTAAATCATGCGATTCATACAGTTTATGGGGCACTATCGTTTGCGGAATGAGGTCTGTGGCATTACCTATTTTTACAGCCAATTGAGCTAGATTAGCCCATATTGTAGGTGTCTGGAGCGACCTAGGTAAGATATCGTCTAGCAATTTCGTCAGATTTACAGACGAGTCATGAAAATAAAACGTTGACAAGGTAAGGTCAGCCGAATGAGCACTACAACCCGATTGCAGCGATACAAGTTGGCGTGACGTTATTTCTATGTCCGTAATAGTAGGTTCCTGGTCATTGGTAGTCTGACATGACACGGTTAATCGAAACGTCTTTGCTGGCGACAAAATCCAGTGACCATTACCAATATACGTAACGAGATGCTTAGGATTAGCACACATCTTGACCCTCCATTGACAATAGGTTTGTATGTGCTCGGCTTGCCTTAAAAATAACGCAACTAAACAATCCTTAGACCCTCTAACATAATAGATCTCAGATTCTGCCTGGCAGATGTTATGCGTCTCGTGAAGGCACTTACGTACTAGGTTCGGTTCAGGATAAAAATAACGTGTTTTATCTTGCGCAAATGCAACGTATTCCTTATCTAACACATAATACACGTGTGCCTGGGTGGCATTAATATATTGAGGTGCTGGCAATATTTGGAAAATGTTAAAAATCTGGCCGACATGTTTAAGTGGTAGAAACGTAAGTATATGGAACGAATTCTGCACTGGTATAACTATGGTCTGTAATAAACTATAGTAATACAAAATGGTGTCGTCTAATGCTTTCGGCATTGCCAAATAGTTTGGGATTACCTGTTTAATGCTCTGTAAAATGCTTTGTAAATGCGTTGGTGGTACTAGTGAAATCGGTAATCTGCCCGTGAGACAGCTGGTTAATGAATGTTCTAAATCGGCGACAATATTCGTGACGTCTTGTAAAGTTAACATCATTATATCAATTGTGGTTGGTAGTCTAATTATGGCTGCCGTCCTAGTATTAAGAGTAATAGTAAAAGTTAGTAGTTGATCGTTTATACTATTGACAAACTGTCGCATTGTTTCAACTCCATCAATCAATTCGTTTAAAGTATCATGTTTCAATTTAACCTGCGTTTTTGTCAGATTAAAAACTGTCAATGAATGCTCTATGGCATGTTGAAATGCCCCTTGGGTAATTTCGAATCCATATAATCTCGCTTGCAACTCGTTTAAATCATCCTCCGTTGCTACTCCATACAATGCTTTTTGAAAACGGCCGATGAACGGTAATAATGATTGCTTGAAGTGATGTCTCGTCGTAGCAAACATAGACGTTAATCCCCCAATGCGCTCTGATAGCCTGTGATAGCGCAGTCTGAAATCAGCCGCATGTTTCTTTATAAAAACTTCAATAATCTCACGAAACTGCTCGTTGTTTGCGTTGATTTGTTGTTGCTGTTGCATTCGTACTGTCTTGTTCAGCCATAGTGGTGTTGGTGTTGTTGTAACATTTGGGTGCAACCATTTTCTAACTACTCCTCTCAATGTGGGTCCATTTCGTGTCGACATGCGAGCCTTGTCACTGGTAATAAGGGGCGGGCCGCAGCGGACGGTGAACGGTTGGTGCGTTGATTAAATAAATATTTAATCTGCTCGTCAATCCCCCACATATAATTCTTCACAGGCAATAAGTCTAACGTAAATACGATTGTCCAACTACTTTGCGTTATTGCGAGCGTTCCTTTAGCTACAAACACTTCTCCTCTTATTAACGACACTGCGAGCACCAGAGTCGCAACACACAGTCCATACCTGTAATGAAATAAAAGATTATTTAGCTGACGTCTGTTTACTTAGCAAAGTGAAACCTCTTCCCCTGGCTCTGCGTGTGCCTGCAATGCAACAGGTTATTAAAAGTTTTGTGGTATTTTACTAACGCCGTATATTGCAACATTGGTCTGCCATACTCTCCCGTGGACTGCCTGCGTGTGCTTTAAGGCTGCCTCACCTAATACCTGAAACCCATGTAGCCAATTAGTTATTTACGTATACCATCTTCTTGTTACTAAAGCTATCTCGAGTGCTATGTGCGTAGATTCTTTTATGTGTAGCGTGGTTGACCATAATGCCTCAGACCGCGGTTTCTGTCGACATCATTGTTTGTCGCTTGTTCCTTGACTTTCTTCCTACTCGTGCAGTACTTGATCAGAGGTGTCGGAGTGGGCGGTGGACATAGATGGTTCCTGCAACTGCGCTGGTATTAACTATGCTAACGGTAAGAGATCGCTATCACTATAGCTACTCTCGGACGAAGACCTTTGTCTTGGTGGCATGGCTTCATCATCCAAATCAGAATCGTCACTGGGTATGCAAGTGTCGCTCATCGTAGGATAGGCTAGCGTTGCCTGCCGCAGTGGCTGCTTTCTAGTAGCCCTTGTCGCTGCACGCTCCCTAGGTGTGGCTTCCTTGCTGGCTTCAGTGGTGGCTTCAGTTATGGCTTCAGTCGTGGCTTCAGTTAAGGCTTCAGTCGTGGCTTCCTTTGTGGGTTTGGTCGTGACCTCTCCTCGCGGTTCGTCCCCGCGTAACCACAGATGAGCAGCTCGCATGTTATCTACATGTGATGTGACCTGGCGATGCGTCGTCTCGTGTTGTAAAAGAAATTTCTTAGGTGTTATTATTTTCGTTACCGTATAATACGCCTTCCAAGGGCTATTCAGCTTGGGGCTTGTCTTGGGCTTCAGTACTGGATCGTGGTAGAATACAGGATCTCCTACCCTGAATTCCTGAAGCCTTGCTCTTTTGTCGTAGAGCTTCTTGTTATGGCTTTTCATCTCTTGTGTTGCCGTTCGCATGTGCGCATACGCATGGTGGAACCTCTCCAGTGCTTGCAAAATTGGTTCCTCATTGTAAGACTTCCTTCTTGGTAATAACAAATTAGCTATAGGTAATACCGGTGCTCGGCCGTACAATAGATAGAAAGGACTATGATGTAATGTACTATGAATAGCTGACCGATATGCTAACAATAGTGGCGGTAATAATAGGTCCACGATGTTTGAGTGGCGTTATCGTAACGAGAAATCATCGAGTTTAAAACTCTGTGAAAACGCTCGTTTGCGCCATTCGAAGCGGGGTGGTAGGGCGCGCACGTTATGGCTTTCATTTGAAAATGTTCCGTCACTATATCCATTATTTTATTGCAAAACTCCATGCCATTATCCGAAAGCAGAATCCTAAGACAGGAACGTCTCGGGATTATTTCGTTTATTAACAGATTAGCTACCGTTTCGGCTGACTTATCACGGACTGCAAAAACTTCCGGCCAACTTGTATACAAATTATGAAAGTGGATTAATTATCGATTTCCAAGAGCTGTCAGGGGAAACTGATATGTGTCCACAGCTACCACTTCAAACGGCGCGCCGGGCGTTGGTGCAGCTGCTAAAGGTGAACGTACGTAGGTTAGCTTGCGCGATTTACAAATAATACAACTACGTACATAATCGTTAATCATTGAATACATTTTCGGCCAATAATATCTCTCCTTAATCTTAGCATATGTTTTAGCGAAGCCTAAGTGGGCACTATAGATATTATCGTGATGATACGCCGTTATAACTGTCTGATAGTGCTGTGGCACTACTAGCTGGACGCTAGGTTCCGTGGTAGATGTTGGCTCTGTTATATGCTGTAATAAATCGTCCGAAATCATGTAATTAGTAAGCATGTTTAAATCCTTAATTGTAGCATTAGGCAATGTCAATGCCACACGTATCTTGTATATTAAAGGGTCATTGCATTGTTGTTCCAATATCTCGGCTAGAGATGGCAGCACTGTCGTTTGCTGGTTGGCATTGTGTGGAATGTCCTCTGTAGACAAAACCAATTCATCTTGTGGTGTTGTAATGTTTATTACGCATTTCGTTGCTTCCTCGCAGCTTTCTTTGTCTGTAGATGGCGCTGCAGGCGACGGTCGTATTTCGTCTTGACCATCTTTTCTGCATCCCCTGGCAACAGGTGGCGCTGTGAGCGTTAGGGGTGCGTTGTTTTTCATACCTGGGTTACTCCCCTTTCTGCCTTTTGTGTCAACAGATGGCGCTACGTACGGCAATTTATCTGCTGCCCTGTCCTCGTCCTGGAGTGTTACTGGAGTCTGTGATATGGTCATTGCGTTGATGCTATTTGTAGAAACGGGTTCCTCCTGCTCCATTTGGTCAATTTCTGTGGTGTGCGTATCTCCGACGTCGTCTGTTCCCTGTTCAGTACTTAATCTCGACAATAAATCAGCATTAGCATTTTCAGTGCCTCTTCGGTACACTATGGTTGGAGAGTATTCACCAATTATCATCACCCATCTTAGAGGCTTAGGATTTTGCAGCATCGGCGATGTTAGTAAATACTTCAAGGGTAAATGATTGGAAAATATTGTGAAGGTACTGCCAGCTAGGAAATGTCTACTTTTCTGTAGGGCAAAAATTATAGCGAACGCTACCCGTTCTACCACTGGCCATCTAAACTGCGTAGGGGTTAATTTAGCACTTAAATATGAAATGACAACTTCCTTCTCTTGTGCATCCTTTTGTGACAAAACTGCTCCGACGGCATACGCGCTAGCATCTGTGTACAAAAAATAAGGTTGATTAACTTGAGGGTAAGCGAGAATTGGTGCTGACAGTAACGCCTTTTTCAATGCGTCAAAAGCACTCTGTGCTTCTTCATTCCACAAAAACGAGTGTGATTTTTGGTAAGATCAATTAACGGAGCAGCAATTTTTGCAAAATCCTTGACATGCGCCCTATAATAATTAACCATTCCGAGGAAAGCTCGTGTCTGTTTGATTGTCCTCGGCTCCTTCATTTCCTGAATGGCGGCTACATTAAGTGGGTCTGGCTTCACTCCGTCCCTGTTGATCACGTGTCCTAAATAATTAACAGCCTGTTTGAGAAATTCACATTTAGAGGAATTCAGTGTTAACCATGCTTCACGCAGGCGGTCAAACACCGTTTGTATATCTACAAGATGCTGCGCAAACGTTGTGGAATACACCACAATATCATCGATATAGGGGATTGCGCATTTCTCCGTAAGCCCTTTTAACCCGTTATTTAAAAGTTGTTGAAAGACACTAGACGAATTCCGTAACCCAAACGGTATGAAGTGATACATCTACGTAGCTTTATGAGTAATTATAGCCGTCTTGTGTTGATCATCCGGATGCACAGGTATTTGGAAATAACCACTATTCAAATCTAACGTGGTAAAATATTGGGCGTTAGCTAATGAAGCCAAAATGTCATCGATTCTTGGCAAAAGATAAATGATTGGCTCTGTGACCTTGTTAAAAGCCCGATAATCTGGTACCATTCTACCCATTGTGCTACCTTTTTTAGGCACTATGAACACTGGTGTTGCTCAGTCACTAGTGGCTTCCGAAATAATCTCCACTTCAAGTAATGCGTCAATATGCTTTTGTAACAATTCCCTGTGTAAATATGGTGTTCGATACGGTGGTCGTGATATGGGTGCATGGTTCTGTGTGTTAATTCTTATCTGGACTAAATGCGTATGCGTGACAACATGTTATCGCTTGTAGCGAATAACTTATAATTATTAGTAATGATCCACTGTATTGCCTTAAGTTGACTGCCGGCCAGATGCTGTAAATCAATAGATGCTAACATTAGTGTTTGTGTTACCGCCATGTCGTCCCGTTTCTTGTGCACGCACGCCATTGTGTTCTGCGTAGCTGCTTGTTGGGTGGTTCCTTTGTTTAAGCCTGCAGCTACTGAGGCAACGAAACTGGTTTTTGACTGGCCAAGATGGCGTCACTCACTAGAGCGTCTCGTTCCAGTGGTTTCCGAAACAATAGGCCCCAAATTACATGCGCTGTGCACCGATACACTAGCTGTGCTTTTAGGCGCCGTCATAACTTTGACTGTATTATTAATGTTCCCATTAGTGGTTAATAAACTAGCATCATTTAATACTGCATCTGTAACAAAACATGTTTGGACATTAGTAACATCTGCCGTGTTGTTATACATAGGCTCGTTGACCATTGCGCGCCCTCTATTGTTTACATTTTGCCGAGTGACAACTGATCGTTGTCACTTTACGCTCTGGGAAATGACGTTTATTTACCTGTGTGTTACATGTGCACGAATTGTAACACTGATTAATCACAGCACGCACAGCCGCTGTTTTGGGATCTGATAAGAAACAAGAATTATTTATTACAGGTGCACATTTTATTATCGCTCTACGCAGCATATAACGTAACTGGGTCTTGATAGCAGGTCGTTGATGTGGACATTCGACAACCTTGGATCTATTTCTGGGCGTACCTAGATGAGAATCAATATTATTAATATTACGACTGGTAACTGTGGCCTCCGCAGATATCTGTGTAGCCATGCGTTTGTGTATGCTAGCGCGCAGTTGCTTGAAACCAGTTTTACGCGCGTCCTGGTTCATCTGCACGGTCGGCCTTGTCGCTAAATACACATAATTAGTCGGCGTGTCGGTGGCTTGTTCTCCATTCCTGAAATAGCGTTGTTCATTAGCAAGTGCCCTTGTACCTAACACTAATACACTAGACAGATTACGCTTCATAAGTGTCTCGGTAATTAGCACGTACAATAGGCTTTTGCAGCTGCCACCTGGGTGTGCAATGGTTAGGTGTTACATCGTTAGGCTGAGAACACTGGCCATAATTACTAGAACTGGTACATGCAGCAGCACGCCGATACGCGTGATTGTTTGTCGACCGTTTTCGGACCTCCAGGTGTGTACCTCGTTGGGTAGAACATTGAGAAGTATTAGTAGATGTAACACGTAAAATCGTGGGACGCTTTGTTGTCAGTTCCGGATTCTTCAGCTGTCTGCTTTCCTGTATAGAAATCATATTAGCAAGCGCGAGGCTATTATCGGCCCGTAATCTGCGCCTGTCGACATCTCGCCGTGGCAAAGTTCGGACAATGCGTGAATTACCGCATGGCATCAGTTTGCGGCCAACACGTGTAAACGTCGTTAGCTGTACAATGCACCCTTTCCGTAAATAACGCGGTTGGCAACTCGGGTTATGTAATGACACATTAGCATTCTGCTGCCTGCCTCTGTAATTAACTAGACAATTTTGAGACACTTTGGGCGGTACCATAACTGCGTCTTGTACCCGTACGTGAGAGATCGACGTAGGTGTATATTTATTTATGTCAATAGACCTATTATTAATTTTTAGCTTGTCTAATTTAAAATTTAAATTAACTCTATTTACTCTGAACAAATCATAACCTAATATCATTCTATGCTCTAAGTTTCTGACCACATAAAAAACATGTGAAACTTTATACTGCGCTATCTTAATGCATAATTTTATTCTGCCCAAAACATACAAATGCTCTTCCGACACGGACCGTAGAATCTGCGTCGAACCTACGCCAAAGGAATCTTGATATTCTGGTTCTAACTGGTTCCATAACTGTTCATTCGCTAGACTGACTGCTGCCCCCGTGTCTAGCAAAGCCTGTATTTTAATCTTACCTACCAAAATTAGACAAGATGGCACCGCGTGTATATGTGTTTCGTGCATGTCTGCCAATGCGTTTATGTTAGACTTCATTTCTCGTGCCACCTTCAACGTCTCTGATTTCTGAAGGTAGCTCTGGCATTTACTTGAGAATGATTGCCCCTGTTATTATTGCTATTATCGCCTTGTTGCATATGACAATGAAACCAAATATAACCACTTTCTCCCCATAGAGCACATATTGGCGACCCTTGAGGTGTGTACATATATTGCGTGCGAGCTCGCGGTGTTATTAATGTAGTACGCGGTGTATATTGCTGCGCGGGGTTTTGTGGTGTATAGTTTGTGGTTTGTCGCGCGTTCGGCGTGAAATTCGTGGTAAAACGCTGTGGTGGATTATAGCTGTCGCGGCGTGCTAGCGGTGCGTTCGTTTGCGGTTGTTGATAACGCGCAGTATTTTGTTGCTGGTGATAGCGTGGTGACTGTGGTTGTGGATTATCGTGTGTGGGTGTTGTAAGTTAATTTCTAGGTGTATTGGTACTTTGAGTACGCGTGATTTCTGCCACTAACTCGCGCAAATCAGTTATTTGTTGTTGTGTCGACGGAGCGGATACGGTTGATACTTGTGCAATTTCGTTATTACTTTTATTATGCGATCTTATCCTAAGTTCTAAGTCTAGCGCTGATTGATGAGTAGCCACCTCAACAGCTTTTGCAAAAGTGGCAGGCTTGTTCTTAACTAACGCACGCCTTAACTTCTCACTAGTTACCCCATCGGTAAAAGCGTCCGTCATTCGCGCGTTATGATGCACATCGGAATTCAAATTAACACCATAAGTAGTTCTAGCTAACGCTTCTAACCGTTTAGCAAACGCTTGTACACTTTCATTAGATTTTTGCTGAGCGTGTTTAAATTTCTGTAGCGCTATCGGTATGGCGGCAGCGTCGGTATAACGTTGCGCCAATATTTTCTACACGTGCCCCTAGGAGATTGAAGGATGAACACTTATTATTTCAGCCAAATATTGGGCGGGCTCGTTGCTGAGCAAACGAAAGGCTAACCTAACTCTTCGCTTTTCATCGTTTTGGTTTAAAATTATGAATAATTGCTGCAAGTTTAATAACGACTGACCAAATTCAATAACAGTGTCATCTCCCCCGCTAAATATCTTATAATTGTTTAGTAGGACAAGAGACTGGACTTCTCTTAATAAATGCTTCATACTCGTGTCCGGAAATGAAATTTCTTCCTCATCACTACTTTGTTCTAACGCCTTATCAATGTTAATATCCGACAAATGCGGGGTTAAGGGGGCCGTTCGTTTGTTCGCCATTATTATGCGTTAAAGACAAACCCGCCCAAAATGTTACACATACACTACAAAAGCTAAGACCAGCAAAACGCACGTAAAATTGGGATAGAAATAATGCAGACTACTCCGTAGTTTATAAGTATATAACGATGCACTTACAATCTCATGATGCGACGATAGCGGTAGCCGTAGACAGAGATGCTTCGATTCTGATTTATTACTTCGTAGCGTGCTCTCTGCTCAGGACAGCACCGACGACTTACACTCGACACAAAGAAAACATAAATTAGTACTTTTTCAATACACAAGACATACTAACGAGTTCTTAACTGTCTGTTATTCGTGATCGTATTATTGGACTACGTATATTCTTAGAGATATCGCGGATCATAGCATACATAAATTACCCAACAATGCAGGTACGTTTTACAGCACACACATTTTTACTGGTCATGAATTACTATAACATATATGCCCAGGTAACTAAACAGAACGTGTACAGATTTGTACGCAACATCAAAGACATAACTTACATATCGGATGGCCTCGTACAAGCCTAGCGTGAACCGAGACGTAACTGGTCAGGAGGGGGTGCGGACCGCGCGTACAAAGATTATATACTGCATCCATTCCCATTGTTTTAGATTGTTCATGCTTTTCACCTCGGCCGCTGCCATTGGTGGAGCCGTTCCATTGACCGTTGGCCACGCCTTGGGTAACTCTCTCATTGATTGACAAGTACGGAGTTAGCCTCGCGTCAGTGACCCACGTTTTTCACAAAGGCCTGCCCCGTACAATGACTAATTTTGGTTATTATAAACTTATCACATTTGTGTACTACTACTTACTATTTCTGTATTACATACTTATTTTTTGTGAAATCTTAGAAAAATACTTATAAGTCCTTATTTTTTTGCCAAAGGATCATTTCTCAACATTTTCTGTGTTGAATTTCGGCGAAACGGCTGTGCAATTGTGTATATAAATATTATTAGTGTACTTTAATAGTTGGTGATCTATCAGAAATCGCATAAAAAAATCTTATTTTGGCCTCCAGAAATGGTCTTATAAGTCATTATTTCAATATGTGTCTTACTACTATGAACCCTGGCAATGATGATTTAGTACTCTAATAAAAACCCTGCTGTGGAGAAATCGTTCGCACGGATAAACAGAGATGTGAGCCGCTCTCTAAGCAAGACTGCGCATGCGCAGATATAGCTAACGTATCTATATGGTCGTACCCAGTGTGGTGGATAACGGCATGCTACGTTGCGTTGAAGGTGTTGATTATTTTTATACCGGCATGTGTAATGCAGAAATAGTCAAATAAGATAGAAATAGGATAATTGCATAATAACCTAAGTAGTCAGAGTACGGGACAAGCCTTTTGTGTAAACGCGCAGCTGACCTCGTACGCTACCATGCCGCTGAACCATGCAGCGTGACCAGAACCTAAAACAATAGGAGGGCGCAGTATATATAACCGTTGTGCACGCAGCACGGGGCGGGCAGTCTCTACTATTTGCACTCTGACTCTACGAACGTGGCAAGAGATATTCGTACTGTTTTCACCGTTGACGAAGACTACTATATATATGTAAGTTCATGTTTGTATGTCGCGTACACAGCTGTACACTACTGTTCACTATTACGGGCATATATATGTTACCGTCATTCCCGACCAATAAATATGTGTGTGTTTGAAATACGTACCTTCAGTGTTGGCTAATTTATGTATAATGCGTACAGCGGTATATCTTAATAATTTACGCAGGAACCCTATCGATCACGGGGTAACAAACTCAACATTACACATGCAGCGGCTTTAACTGTGCCTCTATTGTTCCTTGCTTTCTAAATTCGCTCACGGATTGCTTCCCCGCATGTACGCGTTAGCGTACGTACGTTCACAGTTTTCGCGTGCGTGCGCGAATCTTCATTTACCAGGATGTTGTTAGTTCGCTCGCGAATTCATGCATAACAATTAACATCCATCTGTCAATCTACAAATTTGTTAGTGCTTTCACTGAAGTTATATCGCAAAACTGTAACTGATTGACAGACAAAAACCTCATTGTGACACACTAGCATATTTCTTCTTATTATAGTACATACATATCTATAGATTAACTTTTTTCTTATTTCATCTAATTTTAATTATGTAAATATAATGCCCGATAATCCGTTTTAAGTCTCATGCAGTTTAAACTTATAACACCCACACGTAAACTACTGTATGTGTGATTTTTGCCTCGATTGCCATGGCAACACGAAATGTGTCATCGCCGTTAAAAGGTTTAAATATTAGGATGGTAGGGCTTTAACTCTATTCATGTAATTAATTAATTTTCCCCATCCTTGGAAATGAGGATACCACTATTATCTGTCGTATCATGCGGGACTTCATTTAGCTGCTGCTAAGATGAAAGGCGCCTGTCACAGGCGTTCCGCCCCACACAAAGGCAACTTCCATCCTTCAAATGAAATCATCAGCACACGTTTTATTCATTCGTTATGGCCACTATTCAGCCTAGCTTATTCAATATCAGTCTATTCTTCGAGCATGCTCACAACAAAACCTGGCTGTTCATTGTGCACGGATTCTATGGCAGGCCTGTCAGAATGTGTATGGGTATTATGCTGCTCTTCAATAACACATGCTTAAGTTGAGTTTCCACATTATACATTGCATAAAGGCTCTCAATTTTGTATTGAATGCGATATATATAAAATGTCTCTGTGCTTAGCAGAAGCCATCAGAAGCCTTTCAGACCCTATCCTGCAAGCTCCTGTCCGTTGTCTGCTGTGGGATGTGCTCGCTCTGTCCGTCTTTCGCGCTCTCTCTCGCGCCGGCTCGCTCTCTTTCCTTCTCTATCCTTCGCAGACACACACACTGAGACACAGGCACACACAGACACACACAAACACACACACACACACACACACACACACACACACACACACACACACACACGACGACACACACACACACACACACACACACACACACACACACACACACACACTGTCTCCTCGCGTATGGGAATGTGTCCATACCAGGCTAGGTAGACCGGCGGCGAGAAACTACAGCTATAGATTCACCAGGTGCAAGGTAAAACTCTCACGTTTCTGCTCATATATATATAGACACATAGATAGATGTAGCTGCATGTACGTACAGTCCAGGGCTCGCATCTTTCCGTCTGTGTGGAAACAAACATGGTGCGATATTTTCGGAGCCCCACGTTCCCTCGGCGATAGGTGTGTGCCTGTGGAAATCCACTATGTGGGTGACCCTACTCGCAGTGAATAGGTGACAGGCATGTGGCAGCTAGATTACATGGAGCGTCTAATAGATGGAGAGAGGGTACGCTCCGCGGTACGTCCCTGTGTTTATGGGCTGCCTATAGTGACGTCTCGTCGTGCCAGCAGCTTGTGATGCTACTACGTGTCGTGGATGTGCAAGGCTGCCTGTCATCAGTGTTTCTATGCATGGCTCTCTTTGCCTGTGTGCGCCGTACGTCCGTCATGAGTAGAGCGTCGGAGCGCAACCAGATGATGTTGTCACGGACACAACGTTGTCGTGTACGATGTAGAGACAAGCATCTGTCGCCATCAACGTCATTCGATTTATTGCGTGTGCGCCAGTGCATGTTGATTTGCAAACATGACATCTTGCATATGTGTGTATATGTGCCTTTTCTACGATATGGCATGCCTTATTCTCTCGTAGAGTGTATTGTTTCACGCAAATACCCGAGAATAAGATATAATAGCACGAGTTTATGAGTAACTGTCACATAAAGAGAATCAACTTTAAAAAGGTATGGCGTTAATCAACTGCTCAATATAAGCTCAATTAAGTCATTCAGCAGAGCGACATGTGTTTTGCTCGTCTCGCTACTGAATGTTATCAACTATAACGTATAATTTCTATATAGCTTGTAGATGTGATTGGTCGGATCTTGAGTGTTCATTGATCTTTGCAACCAACTGTTTTGCTAGTGATGTGTAAAATACTATCGTTCGTTGACACAGGTTTCAACTAATTTTAGAAATGAACATATAATCAATATTTAATGTACGGGGATATGCATGCATGCTAAGTCAACTGTCTTGCTGTTAGTACGTAATAGGCTACAATCATGCGTGTCACTGCATGATTAATACCCGTTGATCGTGTACGTGCAGTGAATATAGGTTATTCTACGGCTGCCCATGTCTATGTGTTACCATCATATTATACTCTAACCTCATTATCTCATTGCCCGATTAGAAGATTACTTACACTTTAACAAATTTCTGATTTATGCATCTCATTTCAGATGGGCGCTTCTGACGGCTTAACATGCAGCTACCGAGATGCTCCTCAGATTTCTTACATTTCACGCCCTTAGTGTGGCATTGGTATCCATCCGTAAGGTGAGCGGTGAGCTATGTACATATAGGTAATGTGTTTAATCAATAATGATGAAAAAACTGTTTTGATACAGATTTCTGATAAGTCGAGGCATATATGGCAAGCTATATTATGCCGTTAGCATACAAGAGTAAAGCCGGGAGACCATTTG
Organism: Priapulus caudatus; assembly: GCF_000485595.1. Lineage (NCBI taxonomy): Eukaryota > Metazoa > Priapulida > Priapulimorpha > Priapulimorphida > Priapulidae > Priapulus > Priapulus caudatus. The sequence continues at coordinate 447,347 of NW_014577083.1, forward strand.
TGGCAAGAGAACCTGCCGTATACTACTTTAAGTTCCATGTGTTATCGTGTATCTGTGAAAATCTTTTTATTGACGTGGGTTTTAACAGTATCTGCAAACAGTGTAGTTTTGTATGTAGTTCATAAAAACCACATTTCGATTAAAATTTGCTGCCTCTGTGAGGGTGAGAGTAACCGAATTATTCTATAGCTCACTGTTCATTCACCTGCGATTGTCTGCACGACCATTTATTGGGAAGCTGAGGATAATCGTCTGCAATTTCACACTGTTTCCTCTATTATGTACCTGGTTCATCAGTAAACTTGGGTATTAAATTGCTCTCGAATATTTCATTAGTCTTAATTATTTCTATTTTACAATATCACCTCCTCTTTTTAGAATTCCATAGTAATCTGCACAATCAATAATCTTGAAAATCAACTGTTCATCTAATCCGATTATACCTATAAAATTATGACGGATTGTAGAGTGGGGAAGGGCATTTTTTCCAGTCAAAGTTCCTAGATTGCTAATCGATTTAATTTTTGATTTCCAATTATAGTTAATCAACATTTTAATTGAATTTGCCTCCATGGAAAATGAAAACGTAGTGTTAACATAAAATTACATTGGAGTAAATGAAAACGGCTGATGAATGTAAAAACATTTGCCAGGGCACTTGGCCAAGCAAGAGTAGCGTTTTGTTAAGGATCACTTTAAACGTCATAACAAAATAAATGCAGTGAGCACCACTCTGACCAAATGCCAAGCAGACGTTTCTGGTATAGTTGGTGGTAGAGGTAGTAGTAGCTGGTAGTAGAGGTTCTGTTTCTGGCTTCTTCTGACAAGAACAATAAAGGTAGTCGTAACGATAGAGGTAGTAGTAGCGGTAGTAGTAGCTGGTAGTAGAGGTTCTGTTTCTGGCTTCTCCTGACAAGAGCAATGAATCAGTGAAAGCGGGCACTCGTAAAATGTGATTCTATTAGGGGGCGAGAGTCACACTCATTAGTCGTGTCAGAATGGAAGAAACATTCCTTCAAATCACAACATGGAGAACAACTGATTGCAGCACAAAATGTAGGTTAAAAAGATGACCAACAGCAGCAACACATGACCAACCAAGGAATGCTCACATTGTGAAGTAGCCGGATAACAATTAAGAAGAATTTGTATAGTAAATTAGGCAGTATGTGTGGTGTGGGAGTTGGGCTGTTAGTGACGCTCATAGGGTCTATGTCCCCCAAGGTACTGCCGGAACGTACCCTGGGTACGGTCCGGTATACCGGAACGTACCCTGGTAACTATTTGATATGGTTAGGGTTAGGGCTAGGGTTACTAGTACCAGGGTACGTTCCGGCAGTACGTACCCTGGGGGACATAGACCCTCTCAGCGTTCGTGACTCGTTAGTGAATGAAGTAGACAGTATTAACTGTGGACAACGGTCCAACTTCAGTTATGCTATTACGTAGCTACAAACCATGTGCCCCATTATCTGTCCTAGGATATGGAGACACATATTATTTATATATTCCATGTCGCATTTACCAAAAAATTTGGCTGGGGAAAAGTTGACAAGGGAATATATACTACCCCACTGTATTTTATGTTGCCCCATAAACTGGTCAGGATTGAATATCATAACATAAGCAACACCAAACCACAGCACATACGTGCAGCTTTTAAATTGACTACGTCACGAATTTTCTATGGTGTATATTTTGAAATATTTTGTTGGAATTTATTTTACATGAAAAGTAAGTACTAACGACACTAAATGTATCGTCAAATTCTTACCTAATAAGATTGTTTCTCAACTAGTTAAAAATCCAAAAAAACCTGGACGATTTGATATTATGATCTTGACATTAATTGCTTGCTATGGGCTATGTATGAGTCACGCGTGTATGTTTACATTAAACAATATATAGTAAAATAGGAAGTATAATGCAGCAATTTAACCATAAAAGGGTGAACAGAATTACTTTTTTTTACTTTTACTATTAACGGTGACGTAATCACGCACACAGATAACGCATAATATCAGCATCAAACCGTCGCGTAGGTTTGAGGACACTGGGTTGGTAACAGACACCTTTCCTTGTAGCCAAATCTATGAAACCTGGAACAGCTGTCCTCTTGACCTCGTACAAGATGCACAATATAAACTATATAGTGACTGAGCAGCCATTTACCTTGTAAGAACAGAGAATACATCCAGCAGGTAAGTTGCATGTGGTGGAATACATGCGTACATCCTAACCCCGGCCCGACAAACCCGATATCCAGAGATTATATAGGCCTACACAGTTCGCTTCATGTAAATTAAAGGATACCCAGACACCATAGGACATATGGTAGACTACACAGTATGTCGTTGAGTCATGCTGCAAGTATTATCCCACCTGCCTGAACGATGCCACTATGGTATATAGCTCTATAGGAGGAATTAAGGTAGTATATAATCAGAAACGTAGCGGGACCTACGAATACCGTTTCCGAAATTTTGATGAATTGAGACGGTTTGCATAAAATATAATATTCGAGTGTGATTAGCCCACGATGTTGAACTCGCAATTTAGGAGGCGCCATAACCCTGGGCTCCTGTATGGGGTTGAGGTGCCCTGGGACGTTGTCGGGAAAGACACCATTTTAAGTATGATCAGAGCATGCATTTACCCATTGCAAGAATGTCACCTAATTTTTATTAATTGGAATTGTGAGATAAAATTGGGCATGCGTCGTGTTTTCTGGTGTCTGTTGCGTGATTGAAAGTACCATAGATTCCCACCGTCTCAGTGCCAGTCACCACGACAGAGCCAGAACAGCTTCCCCTAGTCATGCAGACTCTATGTCATATGTCATATGTCAGTCATTATGCTAGATATGCTAGATATGCTAGATATGCAGATTATGCTAGTCATATGTCAGTTCTTTAATCAGATAGGTCGGGTGGTATTGCGTTGTATAGCCGTAGAAATGCTTGAGCGATTAAGAAGCCCCTGTGCGAATACTCTAGAAAGATCTAACCTACTACCTACTACCTAATATAAGATCAGATTATACTAAACGAGAATATTCCAACTGTACTCGTTAGCCTGTCTTGGTACGAAATCAGGAATACCTGCAATGTATTAATTATTAGGTGTCAAGAGATATCGTTCGAGCAGTGTTCTCAAGTAGATAGCCGTCACCGTTGACGTTATCACTCGTATGTAAATTTGAAGCAATAGGGAAATTGGCTAGGGAGTTAGAGTCTAATTATTTGTTGCTGATATTTTATGTGAAAAGCTTTTATCTGAATACTCATACTGAAATCTTTTCTGTTACCTGATATTTTTTAAAACACAATTGGGGAAATTATTGTGAAAGAGTAGGAAGTGGTAGGTATATCATTGCTTATTGTGACATAGCGGCCTTTATATATAAAACAAATAAGAAGGTGATTTTTCTGCCAATCCAGTATATATGAATAGATGGTAAGATAAACTGATTATATCAGCAATATAGAAATGAGAGCTAAATTGTAATTCCTCCACATATATATAGTAGGTTTTTTAGTCGCCAAACCTTTTAAATCGGTAATATCAAGATTCCATAATAGAAAATTTGCTATTATGGACTCTTGGTAATATATATCTGTACCCTAGATTGATATTGTAATTTTCTCTTCACTGTAGTCAACCGTATTTGGTAAGTATTTTGGTATTTGGTATTCAATATATTCCGTATAATATTATAATAATTCAATATATTCCGTATATATTCAATATAATTCCGTATTTGGTAGTCAACCGTACATCAACTTCGCCACCGTATTTACTTGTGAATCTTATTGGATGTGTATGTATATATAATACGTAACGTATATAATTATTCATTAACTCAGAGCATACGTTCCGCCCAGAGCAGTCAACAGTGGATGGCCCGTCAGTATCATGGATAATTCACAACTTGATGCATTTAGAGCATGAAACCATTTTGGTACCCGGTTACTTAGAAATGCGATAGACAATATAAATCATGTCCTGTTTCGCCATCTTGCATGTTTAGCCTACATTATGTTACTTAACTTCGAGAATGTTTATCAGGGGCGGATAGGAGCAGTATTGTAATCTAGTAGGCGGCTTTGGTTAGCCACTTAGTTCATTAATATAGCTATTATTCAGCATCACACACGCACGGACACGCGCATACCCACGCGCGCGCGCACACAAGCACACACCACACGCACGCGCACGCGCACGGACACACACACACACACACACACACACACACACACACACACACACACAATATATATATATATATATATAAACAAAGTCAAGGTATAGAAATAAGGGTGTTTATAAAGCTAAATTTGACAAGCTTCGAGTTTATACATCTCTCTATCAGGCAGCAGAGCATTGGAATGCTAGATGCATGTAATCTCGGAAAGCTTGTCAATTAACACTTTAAACACCCTTATGTCTATACCTTGACTTTGTTTTATCTACACGAGGTGTTGCGTGTGTGACTTTACTTATATATATATATATTTATATATATATATATAATATTATATATATATATTATATATATATATCATATATGATTTTATCTCTTACCCAGAAGTGATCTATAAAACAAGTCTCTATAGTTATAACACATAACCATATGAGAATCAAATTAATTGCATGTTGGCATCTTACGTAAAATGAAGGAAGTGTTAGACACCGCTACCGAGCTAACGCAAGTAATCAGAGGCATCCGCATCATAAATAACAACAACAAATTCGACGCAGTTGGAGAAAATGGACTCACGCGATTTCCGGAATTCCTGTATTAGCGAGCCTGAAGCTAATCAGGCCAAGCTATTTATAATCAAAAGCATCCACTTGCTGTGAGCCAGCAGTGCTGCGGAAATGGATAATTGTAGGTATTATTTGTAAGCAAGACGGTAGCTGCTAAGGCATTTCGTGGCCATTTTCGTTACTTTAATACACGACCGCGTACAACCGTCGACGTCTAGCTTAATGAAAAATATCTAAAGATTTGCAATTCAGTGACCCTGACAAACTTCAATTTAATATAATATAATGGCGGATTAAAATAATCATATACTAGTTATTATATTATATGACATTTGCCGTGGTGCGTGCGTGCACAAATTCAATCCCTACGCTATGCATTATATTTATTTTTATTTTGCACCAACCTCAGAAATTGTGAAAACATTTCATTTTTTCTAGCGAATCGTTTCCTGGCGTCATTAGTAATTAAAATGATAAGCCAAAGTAAAGGCCTGATAACAAAACATTGCAACTGATATTCACAAGCAACATCAGGAACTAGCCCAACAAAGGTTAGCACAAATTGTCTACTACGCGTGAAAGGCCGTAACAGACTCAGGTACACCTAATGAACTAAAACAGCGCAGGCCGTAAATTTCGTCACTCGAAAAATGTTTTTGGCTCTCCCCAGCTTTGCGCCACCCTCTCTCCATTTTGCGTACATCCACGCCCTCCACGCATCACATATCTACCCCTGCCCTTCCCACCTGTCCGGCATTGATAAAGTGCCATTCACTGGGAAGATTGCAGCACTTTGTCAATGGCCACAGCCTCTGAATGAGGCTGGCCCTCTGCCTGGTCACTAGTGCCAATCCAGCCACAGGATAATTGAACTTCTATCAATATATTTCGCCGAGGGATTAATAGATAGAGGCAACACATTGAAATCGTTGAGGAACCCCAGTGCAGTTAACAGCATGCAAACCGATATAAACTGTATTTAGATTAGAGAAGATTTCTGTGTTTCTCCTGCAGCAGAGAACGCCGTCGCCGCCAGTTAGCTCTCGATCGTACCGTCGAGAACATTTCCTATATACAACGCCATTAACAATTGCTCCTGTGTGCCTGTCTAGGTCACGGCTTGCAGATATAATCTATATGTATATATATATATATTTGTTTATATATATATAATATAATAATATGTTTATATAATAATA
>NW_014577083.1:455235-458021 GCF_000485595.1 Priapulus caudatus
ATATATATATATATATTCAGGATTTCTAATATTTCTAGTTTTCTAATTTTCTAATTTTTTTAATTTTAAATTTAAATTTAATAATTATAAATTTTCTATTTCTATAATTTCTAGTTAGTCATAATCTGTTAATTATGTTACTCCTGATATGATGGTATTTTTTATCGAAATATAATACCTAACGTTGACCGTTTCTCGCACTTTGGCGGCAAGCCATCATATGGTGACTTAAATATTTGTCGAAGAAAGTATAGAAGCTGTTGGGATAGGCGGCCGTGAATAACAGTATAGTGTTATATGATATGATTACATTATCTCAGTAGTTTAATCGAAATTAAATCGTGGAGGTCAAGCTTAAATTGCGAGAGCAAATTATTTGAAAGCCTATATTTACGTAATATGCTGTATAAGTGTGGCATAGGTAGGCTCTATGTTCGTGCAATGGAAGCCATGGTGTGTTCGTGTGTGTTATTGACCGGAGCGTTTCAAGCGCCTATGTGAATGCAAGTGGACGCCTGCGGCCATCAGTAAGACGCGCGTTTCCTTACAGTGAATGCCGGCGTATCTTGTGTCTTGGAATTAGCGGATTTCCCAATGAAACTGTTCCGTGCGCGCGGCCCGTACAATTGCGTTCGAGTAACGCTAGATGTCGCGATTAAAATTATTCGCTCACGCCCATCCGCGCTCTGCCGCAGCTGCAGCTGTTTACTTCCTCCCCATCGCCGCTGCGGACGCAAATTTCGAAATAAAAAGTTTTACCGGTTTAATCTCGAGCGCGGAACCGAGCGCTGTCGAGCGTTTATTGCTTTCGTCACGTTGACTTGAGCGGCAGATAAGCCGCCTCTCGCTTGTCTTAGCGTTGAATAGCGGCGACTGAAGCGTGGCGATTCCCTGCTAACGCGCCCTCGCATGATGTCATAGGCTACCACGGTGCAGTGACGGGCAAAGTGGTCATAATTACTGCATTAAACTGCCAGCGCTTTGAAAAGCACATATTGTGTGTCGGCCAATGATTACGCGGACGATGGCACGTCGTTGTCACGGCAGTGTTATCATTGTGTCACAGTCAATTTCCTGTGCAACATGGCCAAAGTGGATCTCATTAACTTGCCGGAAAGTGATGCATTTTTGTCCATTATTCCTAATGGAGAAGCAGAGCACGGTAGTCTGTGCATCCTCGACGATGGCGGGACGAGCTGGTGTTTCACCCTCCCATAACCAACGCTCCTAGAAATGCCTCCAAGGAGGTGGAAGGATTGGGTGAAGGAGTTGTCGTTATATGTGTTTGTGTGCGTGCGTACGTATTGGCGAGCGTACGTGCGTGCGCGTGCAAGCGAGCTGGCATGGGTGCATGTGTGCGGCGTGCGGGCGGGTGTTTTGCGCGAATGTATGTCCTGGCGAACATTATAAGTAATATGTTAGTGCGTACGTCTTCTCGCTCTCTCTCTCTCTCTCTCTCTCTCTCTCTCTCTCTCTCTCTCTCTCTCTCTATGTATGTATGTATGTATGTATGTATATATATATATATATATTATACATTCGAGTTCAATTTTGTAATATCTTATCATCGCACTAAAATTCTGCCACCAACTTTTGTGTTGGCTTTAGTTAACAATTTAACATACATAAATCATTAATGTGATGTCCAAGCAAAAGTATGAATCTCAGTGTACGTGGGGTATCTGACAAACCTCCCATCGCATGTCATTGTTTGTTTCTCATGCCGTGACATTCCGTTAAATTCGTTACGATTTCCAGTGTTGTTCGATTTTTTACCCAGCTTGCGAGAGCGATTACTCGTACACTGAATCAACTCATGAGAAATGATAGACGTCTTTACAGCCTCATTCTTACATGCAGCAATTCTCGCGAAGTAAACTCACTCTTGTGATATTTTCATGCACGCGCTAATGGTTTGACCCTGGTAAAATGATACACACTGCCATATACAACGCCTTGTTACACAAAATTTAACCTAATATTAATCATGTGTAAATTATATATAGGCTTACATTGTATGTATAAATTATGTGTAACAAGGCCTCTGATTATGTAAAAGGGCAATAATTTTACGGCGGTTAAAATATGTTTACCGCGGTAAAAATAACTATTTTTGAGTACGATGGCCAACCATACGCGCTTGCGTCACGTTGAGTAGTTAACATCAACATGCCTGAGAAGCTCTACTTGGATAAATCCTATTGTGTAGTCAGTCATTGTAGACTCAAGAGGACGTTGTTACATGAGGCGCACATGCGCACGTACGCTTGTGGGGCGGGCGTTCGCGGACGGTCTAGCAACTATCGTGAAAGATTAATGCGCCGTGCCGGGAATGGGATTGGTTCAGCGTCCACCGTCTACTCTCTTCCGATCAAATTTCAGCTGAATGGTACTGCAGTTAGTTGCTAATGCATCTGTCACATCAAAATTCAAAATGGGTAGGCACCGACATCTATCGGCGTTTCTGCACACTAGATCAGAGTTTATGCGGCTGCTCACTTGACTTGGTCACTGTACGGTGCTGCCCCCAGCGTTGAGTTTCGGCTTCATATTAGCAGCACAAGACGTTAGTGCACTTCTATTTTTGCTGGGCTTGCTAATACATACAGCACAATGTACAAGTCAGTTTTAATGAAGAACATTTATATACCTTACCCTAAGATAAACCACGTATGGAATTGCAGCGAGATTCTCTAACCAAATACAGTTTTGCACGATATTTTATCTCGCAAATAATATTATATATATATATATATATATCCATCCATCTATCTATCTATCTTTCT
>NW_014577083.1:458632-478632 GCF_000485595.1 Priapulus caudatus
TACATATAGATATATATCTGCAAAGCGTACGACGAACGAGCAATGGTAATGGCGATTAGTAGGAAATGGGGGATCGAGAGAGGCACGGTCTGCTGCAGGAAACACAGAAATCTTCTCTAATTAAAGTTCATGCTTTATCCGCCGGGGCCCCAACGATTTCAATGTGTTTCCTCTATCTAATTAATCCTCGGCGATATAATGATAGGAAGTTCTAATTATCCTGTGCTGGATTTGGACTAGTGACCAGGCAAGAGGGGCCAGCCTCATTCAGAGGCTGTGGCCATGACAAAGTGCTGCAATTTTCCCCAGTGATGGACTTTATCAATGCCGGGACAGGTGGGAAGGGAGGGGTAGGTATTGGTGATGGTGGAGGGTGGATGGACGAAAATGGAGAGAGGGTGGGCAAGCTGGGAGAGCACATTTCGAGTGAGAAATTTACGGCCTGCGCTGTTTTAGTTCATTAGGGTGTACTGAGTCGTTACGGCCTTTCACGGTGTAGACAATTTGCTGCCTAACCTTTGTTGGGCTAGCTTCCTGTGTTGCTTGTGCAATATCAGTTGCAATGTTTTTGTATCAGGCTTTACTTTGGCTATCATTTTAATTACTAATGACCGCCAGGAAACGCATTCGTAGAAAAAATGGAATGTTTTCACAATTTTGGGTTGTGCAAAATAAAAATAAATATATGCAGTAGCGTAGGTATTGACATTTGTGCACGCACGCACGCACGCAAATGTATATATATAATAACTATATATGATTATTTTATCGTGCATTAATATATATTAAAATTTGAAAGTTTTCAGGGTCACTGTAATTGCAATCTTTATATTTTTCATTAAGTAGACGTCGACGGTTGTAGCGGTCGTGTATTAAAGTAACGAAATGCCAACGAAATGCCTTAGCAGCTACCGTTTGCGTACAATAATACCTACAATTATCCATTCCGCAGCACTGCTGGCTCAAGCAACGTGGATGCTTTGATTATAAATGCTTGCTATAGCTTTCGCTCGCTAATACAGGATCCGGAATCGGTGAGTCCATTTTCTTCGCACTGGTCGAATTGTCGTGTATTTATGCATGCGGATGCCTCTATTACTGCGTTTAGACTCGGTACGGTGTTCTCAACTACTTCCTTCATTTTACGTAAGATGCAACATGCAATTCAATTTGATTTCTCATATGGTTATGTTTTTAACTATAGAGACTTTGTTTTTAGATCACTTCTGGCTAGAGTAAATATCATATATGATATATATATATAGATATATATATATTATATATATATATATATAATATATAATATATATATATATATAAGTAAAGTCACACACGAAGCACCTGTTAGATAAACAAAGATCAAGGATATAGACATAAGGGGTGTTTAAAGTTTAATTGACAAGCTTTCGGAGATTCACATGATCTACATTCCAATGCTCGTGCTGACCTGATGAGAGATGATATAATCGAAGTTGTCAAATTCTAAGCTTTTAAACACCCTTATTTCTATACCTTGACTTTGTTTTATAATATATATATATATATATATATATATTATATATTATATAATATATATATATTTTATATTTCAGGATTTCTAATATTTCTAGTTTTCTAATTTTTCTAATTTTTTTAATTTTAAATTATAAATTTTTCTTAATGAATTATAAATTTTCCTATTTCTTATAATTTCTAGTTAGTCATAATCTGTTACTTATGCTTACTCCTGATATGATGGTATTTTGTTATCGAATATAATACCTAACGATTGACCGTTTTCGCACTCTTGGGCGCAAGCCGATCATAATGCCGGTGACTTAAATATTTGTCGAAGAAGTATAGAAGCTGGTGCGTATAGGCGGCCGTGAAATAATCATGTTAGTGTTATATGATATTGATTAATTAATCTCAGTGTTTAATCGAAATTAAATCGTGGAGGGTCAAGCTTAAATGCGGAGAGCCAAATTATTTGAAAGCCTATATTTTACGTTAATATCGCTGTATAAGTGTGGCATTAGGTAGGCCATCTATGTTCGTGCAATGGAATGCCATGGGTGTGTTCGATGTGTGTTTATTGACCGGCAGCGTTTCCAGCGCCTATGTGAATGCCAAGCTGGACGCCTGCGGCATCAGTAAGACGCGCCGTTTCCTTACAGTGAATGCCGGCTTATCATTGTGCTTGGAATTAGGGATTTCCAATGTGAACTGTTCCGTGCGGCGCGGTCGTACAATTTGCGTTCGAGAGTAAACGCTAGATGTCGCCGTTAAAATTATTCGCTTCGACGCCCAATCGCGCTCTGCCGCGCTGCCAGCTGTTTACTTCCTCCCCATCGCCGCTGCGCGACCGCAAATTCGAAAATAAAAAGTTTACGGTTTAATCTCGAGCGCGGAAGCGAGCGCGTTGTTCGAGCGTTTATTGCTTTCGTAGTTGACTTGAGCGGCAGATAAGCCGCCTCTCGGTTTGTTTAGCGTTGAATAGGCGGCGACTGAAGCGTGGCGAATCCTGCTAACCAGCCTCGCATGAGTGTCATAGGTACCACGGCTGCAGCTGACGGGCAAATGTGGTCATGAATTTCTGCATTAAACTGCCAGCGCTTTTTGAAAGGGGGGAAAAGCACATTATTGTGTTCGGCCAATGATTAACGCGGACGATGGCACGTCGTTGTCACTGGCAGTTGTTATTCATTGTGTCAGTCATTCCGGTGCAACATGGCAAAGTGGATCTCAATAACTTGCCGCGAAAGTGATGCATTTTTGTCCATTATGTCTAATGGAGAGCAGAGCCACGGTAGTCTGTGCATCCTCGACGATGGCGGGACGAGCTTGGTGTTTCACCCTCCCATAACCACGTCCTAGAAAATGCCTCCAAGGAGGTGGTGAAGATTGGAGTGAAGGAGTTGATCGTATATTATGTGTTTGTTGTGCTGCGTACTATTGGGCGAGCGTACGTGCGTGCGCGTGCAAGCGAAGGCTGGCATGGGGTGCCATGTGCTGCGGCGTGCGGGCGGCACGTGTTTTTGCGCAGAATGTATGTCCTGGCGAACATTATCTAAGTAATATGTTAGTGCGGTACGTCTATCTCGCCTCTCTCTCTCTCTCTCTCTCTCTCTCTCTCTCTCTCTCTCTCTCTCTCTCACTCACTCTCTCTCTCTTTCTCTCTGCGTGCGTGGGTGCGTTTGCATGTGCGTGTGTGTGGCCGTGGGCACAGTAAGAGAGCGTGTGCGTATGATCGTACGTGTGTGACTGAAAATGGAAGCAGAATGCTCTATTAATGAAATTGTTCTCCTCGTACGATATTAGCGTCTACTGCTTAAGATTTGTATTCATCTACTAGTCAAGAGTGCCCAAAATACTTCAAATAAATGAACACAATATATCATTAATACTATTAATGCAATACTATACTATCATTGATCTTATACTAGATCTAAATTCTTCCTGTAATGTAAGTATTATCGCATGTTCTCTCTCCGTATATGCCCAGGAAGAGAGAGGGAGAGGGGAGATGGGGAGAAAGAGAACGAAAATGTTAGAGAGGTGCTACCCTATAGTTTGAACCTGATTTGCCAAGGAGCGAAAAACGCAATTGCTCCTGGTTATTTTTTCTGAGGATATTGATCATTAATTATCCTAATCATGTGCTAGGTTACGTAAAAATTCTGAGGCGAATTTGCACGCATTCTGGACATGAATGCTGCTGCGTTTCTGCCGCATTCCGCCTAGCGTAAATAAAATGTACCCTTGCTGAGAAGGAACAATGTGAGCTTGCTAATTTGGAAGTCGAAAAGTGGCAAATTGTTTGGCTGAGAAAATTCAGGCAGTGTTAGTAACACTTGGCTGGCTATTAGTTTTGCCCGTACCAATAGGGAAGCATGCGGCAAAAAAATTGCCGAAAAAGCATTCACGCTTGGTATAATATAATAAGTAGTGGTGAAAATTTTAATCAATATTTCAAGTGCTAATTGGAAAGAAAGCACCTGCGTATTAACACAGAATCAATAAACCTTCGAAATAGAGTTTCTTGTCGGGGCTTTGTTGGTTTCAGTTCACGTTTTCAATACATCGTTACACCTGCGAAAGGTTTTGCCTTTTAGCTGCAGAGCAAGCTGAATAGCTCGGGTAATTTGCGAAAACCAATAGACCACTAAGCATTAGCACGTCCCATAATGGATTTCACAGTTTTAGCTTTAGTTTCAGTAATCATAATCCGTTAACTACATAGAATCCATCTTTTTCTCCGAAATCCGAATCGCTACGTGTGAAAGATTGCAGTAACTCACACCGCGCTTAAGCAATTAGCTGGAGGAAAACCATGTCTAGTATAACGGGAAATGAAAAGCTCAATTGCAATAAAAAAAACACAAGAAAAATTGGTAGAAATATGTCGTACTAAACGTAACTAACTATCTAGACGATCTTGAAGCGAAGCCTTTAGTTAAAAAAAAAAAAGTTTGTTAATTGAACGCTTGCTTATATGGCCTTGCGTACACGCATATGTGTGCACGGTCTGCATGTTTTGCAATTTTAGCGGTTAAAATGGATTTTTACCATTCGATATAAATTATGTTATTATTTAGTTTTTCTGTGCTTGGGGCCCGAGGTTAATCACGTCAGCAGTTGTATGCAGCAGCATTTAACACGAGGGGATTAATAACAGGTTAACACGCAATTCATGTCCTGAAACTATCGCCTTTATACCTATTTCATGGGCAGCAGCTGATGATAGACGTCTGAAGACAGTTCAGTATGGTGTCCTCTGCTGAGCTATATAAAAGATGGACAAAAGTTTGGTTTCCATGGCAACGCATCCCATTGTGGGAAATGCGTCTGTCAGTTCCATGTATCCAATCTTTCGAATATTTAAGTGTATTGCATAAAGTCCACATAATTAGGAAATTTAAGGAAATGCAGCTTCCATTTTGGTTAACATCACTGTCAATCCGCAGGACTTTGCGAAATCGTGCGTGCTTCACTCCGGACTTTGCCACTGATGAAACATGTGTGGTTTTTAAAAGCCGCCATAAAGTGCTTCCGAGCAATTTTTGTAATTCATAAAGTTTATTTAAAAAAAACTTTAATTTTGCTTTCTTAGGCGGCCGAGTATTAAACGAGAGTAATGCCAGTCGTTGCATCTAATCTCTGAACTCTCGGCTGGTGACCATCGAGTCCTGACCGTCTAGGCTGTTCATGGCTTTAGTCCTCTGACTTTTAACTTTCATAAGTTTAGTTCTGACTTCTAGCTTTCATGCCCTTTAGTCTCTGACCTCTAGCATGACATGCTTTACGTGCTGTGACCTCTAGCTTTCATGCTTTAAGTGTCCTGACTTTCTAAGTTTTTATGGCTTTAGTGCTCTGACTTCTAACTTCATCTTAGTCTCTCACGCTACTAGCTGTCATGCTATTAGTCTGTGACCTCTAGCTGTCATGGCTTTCAGTGTCCTCTCATCTCTAGGCTTCATTGGCTTTAGTGTCCTGACTCTAAGTTTTTCATGCTTTAAGTCTACTGCAGTTCTAACTATTCATGCTTAGTCTCGTCAGCTGCTAGCTTTCATGCTTTCAGTCTCTGCCACGTCTAACTTCATGCTTTAGTCTCCTGACATTCTAGGCTATCATGCTTTAGTCTCTGACCTCTAGCTTTCATGCTTTATCGTCTCATCTTAGCTTTCATGCTTTAGTCTCCTGACTTCTAGCTTTCATGCTTAGTCCTCTCACCATCTCAGGCTTTCATAGCTTTAGTCCTGACCTCTACTGGCATGCTTTAATAGTCTCTGACGCTCGTAGCTGTCCATCCATTAGTCTCTGACCCTCCTAACGTGTCATCCTTTTAGTCTCTGACTCTAGCCTTCATGCTTTTAGTCGTTGTGACCGTCTAGCTGTCATGCTTTAGTCTCTGACGCTCGTATGCTGTCATGCTTTAGTCTCTGACCTCTAACTGTCATTCTTAGTCTCTGACGCTTAAACGTGTCCATCCTTTAGTAAGTGTCCTGACTCTAAGCTTTCGATGCTTTACTTCGCTCATTCACCCCTCTATCTGTCACGGCTTTAGTCTCTGACTGCAGCTGTCACCATTTAGGTCTCTGACCTCTAGGCTTTCATGCTTTAGTATACTGACGCTTTAGCTCTGCATGCTTAGTCCTCGGCTCTAGGCTGCATCTTTAGGTCTCTGACCTCTTAGCTGTCCTGGTTTTATTCTTCACGCTCTATCTGTCATCCTTTCTCAGGAGTCCACTTAGCTGCGTGTTCGCTAGTCTCTGACCTGGTCTGGCCGGAAGCCTCTGGTCTTTCATCTCGAGTTTGGTGGCCCTCTAGTCTGCTGACCTCTAGTCGGTGGTTCCTTGAAGGGTTATTTTTTTAGCATTTAGATGTGTGACCTGCTGTGTGTTATCTATAAGCTAGTAACTTGTAACCGTGACACTGCTAGCTTGTTGATTCTAGTCTATAACCAGTTTATTTTGCGACGCGCTAGTACTGTGACTTCTAGCCCCTAGCCGAAAAAGATATGTATATTATATATATATATTATATATATATAATGTGGTGTGTGTGTGTGTTATGTGTGTGGTTGTAGGGGGAGAATATGTATAGTATATATATGATTCTATCTATATATATATATATATACTATATTAACGATTTCCGCATTTATCATGGACCTTAGCGAGTGTATGTAATTTCGTAATCGTTCTCTGATCACGTGTCCACAGGCGCAGATGGCTTCTCATAGAAGGATGCTACACAGCACATGACTGCATCGCATACTAGGCGTACGCGATTAGTGCGCCAAGACCCCGCGCCTTATTCAAACGTTAGGCATAATGCTGACTTGTCTCACCAGAATATAAACGAACGAGTTTTCCTATGCTCCTAGACGGTTTTCTGCGGACGACATAGTATAAAATATACCCGCAGCAGCAGTAAGTAAGGGTGTAAAAAACGCCCACCGTATACAAACATGATTTAGCGCTATACACGCCTGTGCCAGTGGCGTCTAATTGCATTGAGCGTTTCATATAATAATTCAAAAGAGTTCCCGGCGACTGTGTCTCCTATGTAAGAGTGTAAAATACCACAGTTACATTTACAGCACACGGATGGGTGGCCCTATCAGCTACAAGGGTCAAGTTCATACTAGCTTAATTGTAATAATGGAAGAAGGTGGTCACTTTTGTTTGGTGGAATTGTTGCTGCAGCGATTATTGTCGAGACTTGGTGTTATTGCTTCAAGATTACCTGCGATTGTGTGAAATGCGAGGACCGTAAGTGGTCTAGGCGGATTTCGTGTTGTCGCGCGTATATACACGTGAGTCAGCCTCCGGTCTGAGGTCAGCCGGTTCTCTACCATGGCCGCCATGGCCGCTTAAGGCTTCACTGTGAGAGTCGTGCGCTATTATCATTGGCAGGGTAGCGGGAGCCTAAGCTGCTCGCTGGCTATTCAGTCATCACAGGGTAGAGAGAGAGAGAGAGAGAAGGAGAGAGAGAGAGTCTAGCGAGCATTAGCGCATCCGCAGGGAGAAGGCTGTGAGGGTGCCCAGCGCGTACAGTTTGCATCGCAGGTACAGAGAGAAAGAGAGAGAGAGAGAGAGAGAGAGACGAGAAGAAAAGAGCGAGCGAGAGAGCGAGAGAGAGACATACCTCCCAGCGACGCCCGCCGCTTGCGTGCTTTTTTGTCGCGTCAGCAAGACAGTTCCCAACCAGGTTCAGATCCGTGCGGCAGTGGCCTGCAACTAATTTACTGGCGTCGGACCGACCCGGGAGTGGTTTAAGTGGCAGATTATGAGTGGCCGGCTTGGCACGGCAGCACACTAAGCGCACGCGAGGCGGCAGTCTAGCAGTGGGAGAGCTGCCTCGGTCATTATCAATAATGTCTGGCTGCTTCACGAGTAAAGAAGGCGCGCCAGGTGAATCGAGCATTCATTCCGCGTGTGGCGCCGACTGCCCGGACGTGGGTAGATGGGGCGATGCTAGATTGGACTGTGCGAGAAAATGCGCGACGTGCCTTCTAATGCCAAGCATTGTCGAAGCTGTCAGGTTCGCAACCTCAAACTTACTTTCCGCCTTATCAATGCGCAACACACAACTGGGTACGAAGTCTGTTGTCGCGATAAATTAGACTCAACGGCGGAAATATTAGTTCGGAATATCCAGCAGTGAAACAACAATTTCCAGCTATTGTGTCATCCAGATAGCAACCCATTTCCCTCTCTCCGTCTAAAGTGTTTGCAGGCTCGAAAAGAAATTCTTTCGCCTCTAGCGATCACCACACTGTCTACTATTTCATACGCGCGAATGCTATTAAACTGCTGCGAATAGTGTCAGCTCGAAATACGCATTTACCATTTAAAATTTTCGTGTCTGATCGATCGGAGCGGGGAGGGGGAAGCGTGCCGAAAGGCGGGAATAGCCGAATGCTCCCGCGAGAGGCAATTCACGCGCTCTGCCGAGACGTGTCCATCGAGCCCTGTCGGCTTCGTGTCGAAGGTTTCTCTCCAGGCGACGCGAGCCTTAAAGAGCGCCTGCGTCTGGCGGATCCGGCGCGCAGGCAGTTAGGTCGCTCGAGGACCTGGCCAATGCAGCTGAACCACGGCCAGCTTCACCGCTACAGCCGTAATCTTGATCCGTAGTCAATCTCAGTGTTTGTCGTCAGTACTTCGATGATGAATGTTTTTCACAATTGTAGCCGTTGGCGAGATGGTGCTCTACGGCGTCTCCTCTGTGTGTTTTTGCGTGAATGATGTAATTAACGCCGTAACTAATTGATCTTTACGTCTGTATTCGCCCATTCACGTGCGGCCGATGGTGGGCATTGTGCGGCTATATGCTAGGCTATTGAAGACGGAAATATTTTTAAACATCTAGTTATAGTTCTATTATCAGCTGCTATAATTACAATCTATATGTCTAGAATTTTCTGTTGACGTTATTTTCCATAAGCGAGAGCCAGGTTTGCGTACATGTGTAGGCCCTATACGTTTTTGGGCATAATATATATATATTATATATATATATTATATACCATATATATATAGCGCAGAAGTAGATAATAGGGAACTATTATCCACTTCCCTATTATCTGCTTCTGAGATATATATATATATATCCATATATATATATTATATAATAAACACTTAAACACATGCACACTCGCGCGCGCGCACATGTATTACACACACACGCGCGCGCGCACGCACGCGCGCACGCACACACACATATATATATATATATATATATATAGTATATATATATGTATATATTAGTATATTACTATAAACAATTAATTATAGACTTGGCTTAGTGACTCAGTTTTTTGGCGCTGTTGCCCACACTATAGCTCTGCATGATAATGGGCTGATCAGCCTATCAGCCCGTTCGTATGTTGTTCCTGGTGAACGCGAGGACAAACAGGCGAGCAATGTTCTCCTGTTTTTTGTGTCAACAAGAAGCCACGAGCGTAGCGTCGCATGTTTGATTTTAAACAGCGCCGATTCTCTCGCTTGCGCGCGTACGTATAATCGCTGCTCACACTCGTAAGACAGCACAGCGCGCCGCACGCCCCCTGGCTTGCTTTCAATCGCGACTGAAATACACCGCGCGCACGCGACCTGTAGTGTCTTCTCTTGTGTCGAGGCGTTTTTGCGCGAACGAGGCGCGTTTCGAGTTGCTTTCAGATCCCTTTTCCACATGTAAAGGCATTGTGCCTATTTGAATTGCTAGAATCGCTACGACGTATGCGGGGCATGGACGCACCGTCGGTATTGTCGGTGACTTTCGGTGTACGGTACGAACCCGTGCCAAGTGGGCAACGACAGCGGGTGCTTTGGTCGGCGCCTCGCGACCATAACGCCACTGTGTCTTTTCTTCGTTAAATATATCAGACGACATTCTAAACGTATTTGCAGTCCATTAAACCATTGGGCGAGACCGTTAGATAAATCTGTTTTTTTTCTCTCGACGTCATTGCATGCTCCGTCGTCCCCCGTCTTTATTTGTGCACGCATATATGGAGCCGGTGTGTGGTGTAGAGACCCAGCTTATAGAAAGCTACCACCTCAATGGGGCGCGTTTCATGAAAGCGTCCTATTGATATTGCTAGGCACGTATTTGAGAGATAAAATGTTGTCTTGCCTGCGCGCGATGGAGCCTAATCATTGTCGTTTATAGTTGAAATGTGTTTTGCGTAGTGAGAAATTAAATGAGTTAGAAATGCTTCAAAAAACGTTGAGTAGCTTGATATGATATGATGATTGGTAAGCTTAACATATATCACTGTCACTGACAATAAAACCATGTCATGTACAACCACTGGTGGCACAACTAATGGCTCTTTCGGTGTCATTGAGGCACTGCGCTGATAGGTTAGTATGCAAAAGATTTCAACGATTTGCCAATTAAATTATAATTAATTTCAGTTATAAATAGGATCGCGTTGCAAGACATCCGCATAATGAGGTTGAATTGTACAATACGGATCCAATTAGTCATAAATAGTTATGCCAAGGCCCGTGAATTGTAATTATCTACAAAGCTAAAGAAAAACCACTATTAACATTAATTTGTAAACGACTTGAAGAATTTTTGAAGATCTTTGAAGAATTTCGAAAGAACTTAGTTGCGTCCAATAGTTTGGCGCTGGTTTCGTTTAGGTGACATGAGATAATGGTACAGGCTGACAGCCTCACCCAAGGATATACGCTACGCGTGTGTGTGCGTGCGTGTATGCGTACGTTTCTGGTTGTAATACAACGTTACGAAGACATATAGACGTCCATGAAAATTGTTGGGAAATCGCGCGAAAATGATAATTTCGCGGTTTCGGCCGCAAATTGACGATCGCGCGCCATCACTCCACGCGCTTGTAAAACAAAGGTTCCTTTTAGTTTTCTCTCGTATTAGCTTTTCCAACTTCGGTACCTGCTGCATTTCCTCTATTCGAACGCTATTACCGGTATTATTTTTTCATGGCAACAACTTCAGGTGCAAATTAAATCCGTGAAAATATTGTTTTATTATAAAAAAAAATCTGATAATTTTTTGCTGGCGAGCAAATGAAATTGCAGTGTAGATCCGCAGTAAGAATATTCTAAATGGGACAGCTCTTCTCCGTCACTCGTTTTGTTACTATCCGTATGAGTAACCGTATACTTCCCATCGACCAGCTGTTATTATAAACCAGTTGGACATTATGTCAGTTTAGTAGAGGACTATTATAAACCCGTTCACGTTGAAAAGAAGAAATACCTGTCTGATGGACGCAGCCAGATAAACGTAGCAGCCGAAGTAAATATGAGGTGTTGCTCACTGTATTCTCGCACTGGCTATAAGATGACCTCCCCCCCCCATGCGTACTAAATGCACACTGTATACGTATAATATATATATATATATATATATATATATATATAGGCCTATACATATATATTGCATATATGTATATATTAAATATGTACACAGCAGGAGTGTGTATATGGGGATTGATCCTGCAGCCGGTGCTTTCCCGCAGCCGACAGGGAGCGCGAGAAAGAAAATTGGAAAAGGAAGCAAGAGAAGGAAAGAGTTAACTGTGGTTAAATCAAACAAAATGTCCCCGGAGGAGCTACATCAATACTTGTTCTCTGATACAAAATACGGTAACGGTATGGGTGCTTACCGAAATGCATCTACTTGCCCCGTACATTGACGCCATCAGTAGTGTCGAATTTCTGAATACTGCTAATTGGTAAATGCTGAATATATATATAGCATGTATGGACGGAAAAATCTCAAGGATGTATCGGCATTTTTTCGGCATTCGGCATGGGCTAACTTCGGTAGAATATTTTAGTCTTTGGGGAGAAATAATTTACTATATGATAAGAGATTATGACAAAAAGGTGGACCGTGTAAAACCGCGCGTGGGTGCATTGTAACTGTTGATATGTGATAAGTCAGATTAAATTGAGATACGATACGATACGACACGACACGACACGGCAAGACACGACAAGACACGAGATCACGCGATGTGATACGATGCGATGCCGAGCGACGAGACGCAATACAATACAATACAATACAATGCAATACAATACAATACAATACAATATACAATAAACAGATACAATACATACACAATACAATACAATACAATACAATACAATACAATACAATACAATACAATACAATACAATACAATACATTTCAATACAATGCAATGCAATGTAATGCAATGCAATGCAATGCAATGCAATTCAATACAATATAATACACATACACATACCCTTGCTAAGACGTTTGTAAAGTAGCAAACATAATAACATCGCCGGAAAGTTATAACGGACGTTCTTTTGATCAGTCAGAAGTGTGATGTCATGTCGCTGACCCACGAGTTTTTAGTCATCACTGCTCTACATACAAAATTTTGTCGCATGTTAAACAAGGATGAACCCATCATGTGCATATTTGACATGCAGACATTCTACATACATTGATTGGTCGGAGAAATTTCCGTGACATTACTTAGTAAGACTCTAGGACATGTTGCCGGTTCTTTTTGGCCTCCGTAATTGTCGCTGTCCATGCGCAAGCATGTTGAGTAGAGAGAGAAAGCTGACCAGTGTATTAGACATGCTCTGAACGACATGTATATGTGGAAAAAGCAAATACTAGGCATAGCGCTATTATTCACACGAGGGGCTCTGTAATGACATATAGCGATATATACCCGGTTCATAATGATAAGCTATGCAGTATAGAGCTAGCTGCTTATAGAACTTTCTGAAAAGCAAGACAAAAATTGATTATTTTGCACACTCATTTTTTAGTTTTTACTTTAGAGAGATTAATTTTTTTTAGATTTTCTTTAGATTTTTTTATGTTAGATAGGCACACTTCCCTTCTAGCCTCCCTATCCCCAACACACATCGCGCGTTCGTCTACATTTTTTAATCAAAACTATGCGCGTGAATGCGCTAGGGGAAGCTGGTCAAGCTGCGATAGCATTCAGCAGCCGATCCAGCCGATCAGCAATTACGGGGTTGATGCCAATTTGGCAGTAATGATAACCTGTAGGTGTTATAAACCCCGCTGGGCGTCGGAGTCCCGCCATACAGGTGCGCCAGCCATTGCTCTCCGGCAAACTTGCTAAACGACTACAACCAGATCGCCTACCCGAAGATCTGTCGGAAATTATAAACAAAATTGCGCGTCATTAGTCGTGGCGTGCGCAGCGGGCATGGGGTGAGTTGCTCGCTCGGTGTAGGTGGGTGGAGATGTGTTTTTCTCTATTTTGCTCTCTCGCCGAAATGTCAGCCGAAGAGGTGAACAAAAAGTCACGCAAAGACGTGAAAGAGATTTTGGGGAAAAACTCGAGCTCGTTGGCGGAGAAATTAGCTCCGAATGCGATTCTGTGTTTAGTTTGATTATTATCAGAAAGTAGTCGAATAATATTTTGGCGTTCGATGCATTGCCCAGCTTATATAGGCGTTATACGTTGCGTTACAATAACCCGCATTGCATTATAATGAGCACTAACACTAAAACTATTTGTGAAAACTAAAACTAAGGCTAAAACTAAAACTAAGACTAAAACTGGGTAAACACTGACACTAAGCTGTTGCTCTAGGGTTTAAGTAAGGTAAAACACCAAAGCGGCTTCGCATATTTACGATTTAAAAAATTGTCAGCAAACGTACATTTTGCATATATATTATTCGTCGCATAATTTCGGCTAACTAATATGGAAATCACCATACTACATATCTATACTACTATCTACACTATACTCTCATATACTACACCAACAACAAATAGGAGTATCATTGCCATGCGGTATAAGCAGCATCCAATTTGCGCTCTGTGAGGCATAACGGCCCATTCCTGCTGCATGCTCGTTTAGCTCCCCCCGTGAGAAACACTAAAGTTGTGATATTCGATATGCCAGTATGAATCACTGGCGGGCTACGCATCACGTGCGAGTCTGTCAAGCAGTATTTGTATCAAGTCCAAGACCAGTTATCGTATCTCGAATGTAAACATCACTTCTGCCCAGTTCTATCTAAGCTCAAAGAAAGCAGGTTTGGCTCGCGCCCGTGGAGGTGCTTCACTCATGGCTATACTAAAACAAAGTCGTTCCTCATGCAGGGAAATTCATTTCCATCATGATTAGCGTGTTGCCACAAAGAAAATGGCCGCCGTTCGTGCAAACTTTGTGTTAGCGATGTTAGATTTTTACTGCGAATGTGCGCATAATTATATAGTAATACGTATTGCCCAGGTCGCGTAAACCATACTCGGTCTCTATGAATTACTATAATTATGACTGCGCTCTTCATGTGCGGTCTAATGTAAATAAAGAGCAGGATAATTTGTCTGCTTTTAGCTTCGAACGTAAACGAAAGATGTGTTGACTACCAACCCGACACAAAATGCTACACGAAGAAACCATAAAAAATTTACAAGGATTTTCTATCGATCAGAAGAGAAAATATCCACACAAAGTATAAAGTTCAAAAGATATAATAGGTAAAAATAGTATATAATACCAGGTGGCAAACTAATCTTGCTTTATTTTATCTTGCACGCGCAAGGGTGACTGTCGATGATGTTACAAAATCTACGCTAACTACCAGTCCCCTATTTTTGCGTATTGTCTGATGAAAAAAGAAACCGAGACAGTTTTTTTGTTCACGCGCCATGCACGTCTCTGGTCTAATCATCAGTGAAAGAGGGTAGTGCTGGCACGATATCGACTCGTATATGTCGTGAGTGGATAAGCTGGCACCTTGAATTGCACTGCTATTGTACGGTATATCGATTCATTTACTAATGGGCGTGCGCATGCTAATGTCTACTTTATGTCGCGTTTGAAACAGTTGGTGCCACGGCACGGATAGCATGGCGCTTTAATTGTCAAATCTATATCTGTATTAGCATGCCCAATTTCTGTCATGCAGGCTTCACGCGTACGCGATTATCTGCTTTATTTACTCACGATTGACATGTGCGAATATTGCTAATTTGTACTGTAGCGTGTGTGCGTATGAATGCGTGAGTGAGGCTGTGTGGCTATGTCTTAAAAGCTTTTTTTGTCATTAAATTAATGTTTTTGCCATCGATTATGTTAAAACATTTCACGAAAGCAGAGCCTTAAATGCAACGTTGCTTTTAGGCGGGGTATATAAGTTGCAGGAGAAATTACTACGGCGTCGTGCACTTTCATTAGATGCTCTGGGAGAAAAAAACTCACATTGGATAGAACCAAATCGCCTTCGATCGCACTCTGCATCCCGCGTTATGACGTAGAGTAATACTCCGATAATTAGTTTCTATCTATTCTGTCTGTTTGCCGAAATGCATTTTATATGTCCGAAAAATTGCCATCAACTGACAATGTAATAACGCAATGTGGACAATTCGTGCGGACACGCCGCGATAGTATTTAACTACAGTATTTGGAATAGAGAGGCCTTTGAAAGCAGCGACAATGGCTGTCATAAGCGAGCGCCGGGGAGTTGGGTCGAGTGATAAAGCACCGAACGTTGTTGTGATGTACCGTCACTTGTCCCAGAGCGTGTGCGCGACGTAGATAGATAGACAACACCAAATACAATGATCTCGCGGCCAAAGACCGCGCACGTGCTGGCGGGTGCTTTAGTAAAAAGAAGCGCGACCACGGCTGCGTGTGTTTGCTGGTGCAATTACACCGGCCGCGGTCTCCGTGTGTTCTTCACCACATCGCAGGCCTTGCGTCGCACGCGCGCTATATACAGGTTACGTGTAGAGCCACCGTGTTTACTCCTCGCTGCGAGAAGCAAATACAGGGTTAAACACGAGCGTGCAACTCTTGTCAGTCGCAGGGTTTCTCTCGCTGCGTGAGTGCTCCTGTCTCATTCGGACTGCACTGATGAGTCGCGCTGACAGCGAACGTGACGTCGTCATGGTTATTGCGGAAAGCCGACAAATTGCTGTCAGTCGGCCTTAATGAACAGTGCGTCCGTGTGTTTGCTCGCTTCAGGTGAGTGTGGAGTATGTATATGTGGAGTATGTATACGACTAATAGCAGACGCGGCGAGGGTATATGCGGGCAGGCAGGTAGAGAGACGCATGAACGGCGTATGTGAGGCCATGCAACGTACGGTTACAGCGCGAAGCACACGGCTTGTGGGTGTGTGTACGATCACATCCTCCGTTGTTTCTCCCATGAGCACGCTGTGTGCTGTACGCGCATAGCTTTGTATGTTACGGTCTGGTGTGCTGTCTCGCGTGTGCGTGAGCGTGTGGTTATTTTCTTCTTCTATTAAACTATTATTCTATTATGTTATTTATTTATCCCCGGTTGAACTTATTTTCTTCTATTAAACTATTATTCTATTATGTTATTTATGTTCAATTTCGTAATCGTTCTCTGTCCGTGTCCACTAGGCTGCAGATGGCTTCTCTAGAAAGGATGCTACAACAGAAATGACTCATCGTCATACTAGGCAGTAATCGCGTTTAGTGCGCCACCCCCGCGCTATGTCAAACGTTAGCATATGCTGACTTGTCACCAGAATATAAACAACGAGTTTTCCTATCTCTGACGGTTGCTGCGGACCATAGTATAATATAAGCAGCAGGTAATGTAAGGGTGTAAAAACGCCACCGTATACAAACATGTTTACGCTATACACCTGTGCACTGGCGTTAATTGGCATTACGTTTCATATAATAATTCAAAAGGTTCCCCCGCCGACTGTGTTCCTAGTAAAGCGTGTAAAATACCACGTTACATTTACAAGACACGATGGGGTGGCCCTATCCTGACAAGGCTCAGCCCATATAGCGTTAATTTTGATATAATGGAGACAGAGGTGGTCCCTTTGTTTGGGTGTGAATTGTTCTGGCGTTATTGTCGAACTTGGGTTATTGCTCAAATTACCTGCGATTGTGTGAAATACGAGGACCGTAGTGGTTAGCGGATTTCGTTGTCCGCGTATATACACGTGAGTCAGCCTCGGTCTGAGGTCCCGTTCTCTACGCATGGCCGCCTGCCGCTTAGGCTCACTGTGAGAGTCGTGCGCTATTATCATTGCAGGGTAGCGGGAGCCTAGCTGCTCGCTGCTATTGTCATCACAGGGTAGAGAGAGAGAGAGAGAGAGAGGGAGAGCGAGAGAGTCTGCAGCATTACCATCCCAGGGTAGAGGCTGTGAGGGTGCCCGCGTACAGTTTGCATCGCAGGGTAGAGAGAGAAAGAGAGAGAGAGAGAGAGAGAGAGAGAGAGAAAGAGCGAGCGAGAGAGCGAGAGAGGAGACCATCTCCCAGCGACCGCGTTAGTGCTTGTCGCGTCAGCAGCGGTTCCCAACCAGGTTCAGACGTGGGAGTGGCCTGCACTAATTTACTGGGTGGGACCAGGGTAAGGAGATTATGAGTGGGCTTGGTCACGCCTAAGCACCGAGGCGGAGTCTGCAGTGGGAAGTGGCTCGGTCATTATCATAATGGCTGGTTTCAGTAAAAAGCGCCAGTAATCATTTCCTTCGCGCTGCCGATCGATGGTAATGGGGTATGCTAATTACTGAAGCCAATCTCTTTAATGGCCAAGCATTGTCGAACGTCAGGTTCCAACTCAAACTTACTTTCCGCCTTATCAATGCCGCACACCAAACTGGTACGAAAGTCTGTTGTCCGGATAAATTAGAACTCAACGGGGAAATATAGTTCGCAATATCCAGCAGTGAAACAACATTTCCAGCTATTGTGTCATCCAGATAGCACCCATTTCCCTCTCTCGTCTAAGTTGTTTGCAGCTCGAGAAAGAAATGTCGTTTTCCCTCTAGCGATATACACACTGTCTACTATTATAGCGCGAATGCTATTAAACTCTGCGGATAGTGTCAGCGTCGATAGCCATTTCCTTTAAAATTTCGTGTTGTCGATCGGGAGCGGGGAGGGGAACGTGGAAAGTCGGGAATAGAATCTCCCCGCGAGAGCATTCCCCGCTCTTGCAGACGTTTTCCATCACCCTAGTCGTTCGTTTGTCTTTGTCTCGCCAACGCAGCTAGGAGCTGCTGCGAGGAAGCGCGCTCAATGGCAGGCTGAACCACGCGCAGCTCACCGCTACAGCCGTAATCTTGATCCCGTAGTCAATTCTCAGTGTTCTGTCGTCAGTATTCGAGTGTAGAATGTTTTCACATTGTAGCCGTTGCGGAGATGGTGCTCTACGGCGTCTCCTCTGTGTGTTTTTTGCGTGAATGATGCTTTAACGTAATAATTGATCTTTACGTTCTGTATTCCCATTCACGTGCGCGATGGTGGGATTTGCGGCTATATGTAGCTATTGAACGTGAAATATTTTTTAAACTCTAGTTATAGTCTATACAGTCTATAATTACAATCTATAGTCTAGAATTTTTCTTTGACGTTATTTTCATAGCGAGACCAGGTTCGTACAATGTGTAGGCCCTATACGTTTTTGGGCATAATATATAAGCTTCACTCCGGACTTTGCCACTGATGAAACATGTGTGGTTTTTAAAAGCCGCCATAAAGTGCTTCCGAGCAATTTTTGTAATTCATAAATTTATTTAAAAAAATTAATTTTCTTCTGCGCCGGTGATTAAACGAGAGATAATCCAGTCAGTTGCATCTAATCTCTGAACTCTCGCTGGTGACCTCGAGTCTCTGACCTCTAGCTTTCATGCTTTAGTCTCTGACTTTTAACTTTCATACTTTAGTTTCTGACTTCTAGCTTTCATGCTTTAGTCTCTGACCTCTAGCTATCATGCTTTAGTCTGTGACCTCTAGCTTTCATGCTTAAGTGTCTGACTTCTAGTTTTTATGCTTTAGTCTCTGACTTCTAACTTTCATGCTTTAGTCTCTCACCTCTAGCTGTCATGCTTTAGTCTGTGACCTCTAGCTGTCATGCTTTAGTCTCTCATCTCTAGCTTTCATGCTTTAGTGTCTGACTTCTAGTTTTCATGCTTTAGTCTCTGACTTCTAATTTTCATGCTTTAGTCTCTCAGCTCTAGCTTTCATGCTTTAGTCTCTGACTTCTAACTTTCATGCTTTAGTCTCTGACTTCTAGCTATCATGCTTTAGTCTCTGACCTCTAGCTTTCATGCTTTAGTCTCTCATCTCTAGCTTTCATGCTTTAGTCTCTGACTTCTAGCTTTCATGCTTTAGTCTCTCACCTCTAGCTTTCATGCTTTAGTCTGACCTCTAGCTGGCATGCTTTAATAGTCTCTGACCTCTAGCTGTCATCCTTTAGTCTCTGACCTCTAACTGTCATCCTTTAGTCTCTGACCTCTAGCTGTCATGCTTTAGTCTGTGACCTCTAGCTGTCATGCTTTAGTCTCTGACCTCTATCTGTCATGCTTTAGTCTCTGACCTCTAACTGTCATTCTTTAGTCTCTGACCTCTAACTGTCATCCTTTAGTAGTGTCTGACTTCTAGCTTTCATGCTTTACTCTCTCACCTCTATCTGTCACCCTTTAGTCTCTGACTGCTAGCTGTCACCATTTAGTCTCTGACCTCTAGCTTTCATGCTTTAGTATCTGACCTTTAGCTCTCATGCTTTAGTCTCTGACCTCTAGCTGTCATCCTTTAGTCTCTGACCTCTAGCTGTCATGTTTTATTCTCTCACCTCTATCTGTCATCCTTTCTCGGAGCACTAGCTGGCGTTCGCTAGTCTCTGACCTCTGGCCGGAAGCCTCTGGTCTTTCATATTAAACTTTTATTCTATGTTGTTATTTATTTATCCCCGGTTGAACTTAGATGGAGTGCAGGTTCACATTCTCCCCCATGTAGTCTGTATCTGCGAGAGCGCGTTCGTGATACCATCTAAATTCACATTGTTAGTGAGAACGGGATTGCTGAGAACGTGAGATTCCCGATGAACCTGATCAATTCATATTTGCTGGCGCGTGAGGACAACGAGACTATTGTAGGGAATGCGTGTGTTGTATATTTATAGCTGCTGTTCAATTTAAAGATTAATTTAATATTTAGGCTTAATAGTAATATTATTTAATGTGATTTAGGACCTGGTTTAA
>NW_014577083.1:480179-485179 GCF_000485595.1 Priapulus caudatus
TGTGTACGCGTGTGTGTGTATATATGTGTGTGTGTGTGTGTGTGTGTGTGTGTGTGTGTGTGTGTGTGTGTGTGCGTGCGTGTATGTGTGTGTGCGTGCGTGCGTGTGTGCGTGTGTGTGCGTGCGTGCGTGTGTATGTGTGTATGTGTGTGCGTGTGTGCGTGTGTGTGTGTGGGTGTGTGTGCACACATGCACATGCACACGCACACACATACACACATACACACGCACGCACGCACACACACGCACACACGCACGCACGCACACACATACACACGCACGCACACACACACACACTCACACACACACACACACACACACACCGTGTCGTATGCGTGTGCATGTGCGTGTGCACACATGCACACGCACACGCGCACGCACACTCACCTGCGCATGAATGGGAAATATAAGCATTAATCATATCACGGTGCAAAAGGATTTTTATCGTGCTGACGTAGGGATGAAAATTTACACCGAACTAATTAAACTTGATGGTAATATGTGGCCCGTGTATTTTAATGCTGCACAAATGATGTGTATAGCCTCGGTACATTATCGCACATAGTATTAAAGCCAGTGAAGCTGAATTGAGAATTTCATTCAGCGCAATTGTCAGAGCAATGACGAACGGCTTGCGTTGTATGTGTTCAATATTCAAGAAGGGTTTACGAACGTGTATTCGGCGAATCTTTCATAAGAACTTCCATTAAGGCTTTCAAACCCGCCGTGTGCACTTATAACTTAGGCTGTAAGTGCAGCTACTGACCGTTATGTCTAGATTTCATGTGTAAAGACGGTATTGTGAGTAGTTGTGCGTATTACATCTATGCGCGCATGTGAGCATTGCTATGTATTTCTGTTTGGTTGTGTGTGAGTGTGACTATGTGTGTGGGCGCGTGCTTGCGTGCGCGCGTGTGTATATATGGAATAATATAATACGTCAGTACGCCATGGTTAATTGATGCCTATACTATAATTTTCATGTTACCAAGCATGCAGTATAGTCGTAACAGAATGCTATTTTTGCGTGCGCGTGTGTATCAGTGGTAGTAGCTCTACCGTACCACGCAAAATAATTAGCAATTTCCACTATAGCGGCCCTCTAGTGGTTTAAACCCAGCAAGCAAACGTGAGCGCGTGCTTGTGTACGGAAAACATGTATTGTGTGACAGGTGTCGCTAGCTACGACCCGTCTGTCAAAGAAATGCTGTGCTGTTGAGCAAGTCATTGTAATTCTCGCCATCATGCCCCGGAGCTATAGGTGTGGCTTCCGGAAACACCGTCTACTGCCCACCATTACTTTGACATGTGTTTCTCTTTCTGTCTACGCTGGCCTCTGCAATTTGGCCAAATTCTGGGCTTTGTGCCAGCATAATAGCCACGAAGTATTCGACAAAGCCCAGTGTGCAATTCCTTCACTCTGTGTCATCCCTACTAAACAGGCAATTTGCCACCGACAAAGCACACGGACTGCCCCCGGCAGCTTAATTAAAGTTCGTTATCTATAACGAGCAGGTTTCCTCTACACACATACCTAATCTGAAGAACTTATCTCCTAGGAAGCTAGAATTTTCGCACATGCATGCTAGACCTGGTTGCCGGCACAGGCAGGCAGACGGACTGGCTGGCAAGCGATCGTATAAATCTACAGAGTTTCTGCCTATAAGATTAACCGCGTATAGAGCGAGTGTCCTATATAGATTTCGTAAAAAATATTTTTGATAGAAGGTTGATTCTGAAATTCGCAATATCAATCACAAATTACGAATTTGTTAGTCGTTATAAGCGCCGGCATTTACGTGCTTACGGAATCAATGCGAAATAAATGGATTAAGTATATATTATTTTATTTAGGCCTATTTATACATTATTGAATTAATATATATGCATTCGGAGCAAGATTCTTTTGTTTCGGGCAGAGACATGTACGTAACTTTTATATTGCTGATGACCCAACCTTGATTATTAAACGAGAAGCACGATTGATCTGGATTTACATTTGTAGCTAACACCCGCTAAAATTTAAGTAAACAAATACATATTCGCTTCCTTTATATACTGAGTCAACGCGCGTGCGATGCTGCCACTGCCCCATTAATTTGTGTTAACTTGCGAGAAAGCCAGACGGGAAACTATAAGCACACATAGTGGAGTATGGCTTCACCTACCAGTTAGAGATGCATATTGGCCAGAGAATCGGACGTGTAGCGATATTTCAAGCGGGAGAATGTATATCTACGCGCGTATTGTAGTGCTACCAGCGATGTTTGCGTGCTTATAAATCTGAGTGAGTGTGTATTGAACCGACCGGTATTCATATTTACCGAAGTCAGTATTAGCTAGATTGTCTTGTCCCATCTTTGTTAAATATTAACCGGAGGGAACGTTTCCGTGACTATTAATAATTTATTCTGTCTGCTGTCGGGGTTTACGGTGTGCGATTCCGTGCTACTACGCGAACCTGATTTGCTCAATCGTTTAATGTTTAATTAGATGTAATCCAACTAAACGCATTTTTGGCGATATAGACAGAGAGCATACGGGTTGAGATCTCTTTATGCGTCTTCAGCTTGCCATGATGTTTTGCGCTATCATTTCTATATGAGAGTAAATAAGTTAATGTAAACTCTAGCGAATTCTATTGTCGAGTTCCGAAACCGATGTTGTCTCTGACCAGCTTGACCTTGGTAGTAGTATATGTGGGCTTGAGGAGCTACTGCCAGGCCGGTGATGTGTCTTACTGTGAACCCCGGCCATCACTTTGCTTAACACGTATGTACCAAGCTAACATAATACTGTCAACATGCAGTCGGTTGAGTAGCTCAATAGGTTTCCCACTTTCACATCGGCCGCTCGTTCCCTCGCCATTGTCCGTGACGCTGGACTTATACACTTACAGAATTAAGTCTAGCATTTCCTTCTAGTTTGGGTCCACACTACACGGACAATCGGTCTAAGTAGGCATTACAAATTAGCAAACGATTGGTAGCCAGAGGCTACGGCTGTCCATTACAGTGGTCACTGCAGTCCATTGAAGATGCATTTCAGTGATTGTGTTTGCGTGAAAAACGTTCAACAGTGTATTTAAATGGTCAAATGTCCAGTATTTGCCGACGTGTCGTATTTCCACCTACTGGTGCCAATACTGCTGGGCAATCCAGGCGATTGGTCTTTCTTTATTCACCTGGGCACTTTATAGACGATTGCTACGACATACGCTTCATCTATAGCTCGAGTTTGCATGCTTGTGTATGTATGTATAGGCTCTTGTGTCGCCGTTCATAGAGCGAAATACCGCTTGGTTAGGCAGGTGCATGCACGTTCAGTGCGTGTATGCGAGCTATCATGCCGATGATGTGGGCCGTAGAAATGTGATATCATGAATATTTATCGTTGTTATTGCCTGTCTGGTGCATCTGCATTCGGCCACTATATGGTCAGGTGCTTTAGTATATTATAATTGAAATTTATGCTAGGCACATTAGCTCCCGCGGGCAAACTGCCCTGAAGTTGGTTGCATCAACAGTAGGAGCTATGGGTCTGTCAGCTAAACTCTGCGTAGTTGTCATTACATAACAACCTTCGCACGCTTCTACCCCGAACACTGCAGGTGTTTACAGTAATCTAGGAGGCGAGCAACGTCGGCTGATGCGTACTAGGCGAAGGTCTGCGGCTGCAGACATGCGCGCGTGCCCAGTTCAGGGATGATGCTATCGCGGCCCTGTGCATCGCCGATGGCAACACGGGTCTGCTGCCCTGCGCTGCTCGGGACGACACCGGTAAGACGGAACCCGCTTCTCCGCACGCGCTGAGAGATGCTGAGGAATCCGGGTACGGACTGGGGGGAGCACGGGGAGCTGGGCGCGCCGTCGCGCCGCTGATTGAAATGCAGAGAACGTCGCAGGCTTTAAGTGAAGTCGCTGATAAGCACGCGTTTTTTCGTGTCTCCTGTCAGTACAATTAACGCGGACTCAGATGTTCGATTCTATCCGAATCCGACGGAGGTGCGCAGCAGCCGAATTCATTTTCCCGCCGACACAATGACGGCAGTGAAAATTTTAATTAGTAGATTGAATATTATTATAAATACATTAAGTAGCGCGGACAGTAATGTATGACGACTGCTGGCTTGCTGCGATTTGCGATGATAAGAGTAGCAGTACACTTCCATATATGATTATCTCACCTTGACGGATAATTTCTATGCATCGTCTGATGTCATAATAAATGTAAATTGCGGAAGGAAATAACGAAGCAGTCAGAACTGATTTCGCTTCGGCAGAGAGACGAGTCGGTATCGGCGCCGATGTGTGAAACATGATTAAATCTGTTGGAGCGCCTGCGTTTTTAAATACGGTAAATTCTACATGCATTCCGACAACGCTGACGTGTTCCCCTGTCCCGACGCGTGATCGTCCGTGTTGCTTAGCAATATCATCGTTAGATAGCAATATCATGAGGAGTGTTTAATATAGTCTCCTAATATATATCTCTATATCTCTCTCTATATATATATCTCTCTCTATAGATATGTTTATATATGTATATATCCCTCTATATTATACACTCCTGATATCATTAGTATACGAGAAATAGTATACGTCGGTCGGAGCGTAGGAACATAGAACGTATATAATGTAGACTATGCCGTATAACGTATAGGTAACGTAGGAACATATAATTAGAAGCTGGTCGAGCCTTGGTGGATCAAATATTCGCACCTAGCATCAACTAGAATACATTAACACCTGTCCAGAACAAGAAATTCGCTTCCCTGTCTTTGAATTGCCATCTTATTCCAGTGAGGGAGGTTTGTATGTAGGACTTAAGGAGTTCTTATATCGTGCATGGCAAGGAGAGGGATAAAAAGTGGTCCGAACATGTTTTTATCTCATTTCAACGCCATGCTACAGATTTGCGCTCAGCTACGGTATCAATTTAGCGCTTTGAACGAAGGCGCTGGTGTCTGACTTCTGTCTCTTCTGGTCCCTCTGTTCCCT
>NW_014577083.1:490179-504595 GCF_000485595.1 Priapulus caudatus
CTCCTATAATGTAGGGTGCAATTCTACAATGATTACTCTGTCGACATGAGTACATAAATGGTGTGACAGCAAAACTATCTAAATCAGCAGGATAGAAGGCAGAATGAGCAGGGCGAAAACAGATAGCGTAATATATAAACAACCATATACGCACCATCTGAGTCATGGCAGAAAAGGTCTCTTAATTTTCAAGACTTATTGAAACTTCCTCTGTGCTTGCAGCGGCAGTAGTAGTGCAACTCTTCGCGAACGTATACATTTAATCAGGAGTGCCTGCAGGTATCAAAGCGTACATTTCCACCAAATGTACATAAATTTACAATAAATATATCCTACGATATCTTGCCCTCCTTAAATATACGTTAATAGTCTCGTATCGGTAGATGTATCACATGTGAAAAACAGAGAACCTGTGCTATAATAATGTGTGTATTTTAACTGCGTAATTGTTGATTAAAATGAGTAGGCTATATGTATTTAATCGGGTGAATGTCTTATGGAAGCAGATGAAGCCCAAGAAGGCTTCCGTCCATCATGTGACATCACGACACATTGTTTCAGCGTACAGTGTGAGATCAGTCGTGAGTGAGGAACCACTTCATTATAGTATATTTATATATATATATATATATATATATATATACTGTATATATATACTGTATATACATATATATAATCGTGACGCACGATCACGTGTTTCGCCCGTGCGCACGTGGCACACGAGCGGCTAAAACACGTGACGCACACGTGGCCAATGCGCGGGCATACGTGCGTCCGCCTCGACAATTCTGCATTAGAGAACGCCAGACTGGCATTGACTGTTAGATAATAAATTGTATATTATGTATCTCACTGCACGGCAGATTCGCTCGCGCGGCAATGACAAGTACCACGTGTGAAATTCTGAGAAGAAATATAGTAATTTGACTAATAATTACGAATGCGTGAGCGATTGAACTAATGTCTCATCACAGAAGATATAGTCGTGGACGTTCTCATAATATCTTTAATGAATTTCTTTGGCTCCTCGCAGTCAACAATTTTTCGTTGGTAGAAAAAAAATCGTGAATAAGCTTTTCCCTCCAATTACAAGACCTATTAGTCATTCGCCAGTCAAATGAATTCTATACTTAATAGGCAGCGCAATGCAAATGCCACAATTTTACTCGAAATGTCTTATTCTCACATATCAGCCGATGACAGGTGTAGAATGCATCGCGTGCCCTCTCCACGTGCAAACCTGGTATTTTTCCACTGATTCTGTTTTCGGCTGACTGTTCATTAGCAAATAGTTCGCAGACGAGAAAGGACTGTCGGAGTTAGACGAAATGCATATGACAACCATTCACTGGAGAAACGCCGGCGACGGGGAAAGGGGGAGGGGGAGACGCCTACAAAAGAGTATGCGGTCTCGTACTAATAAACGTAAGATATTTATCCAATTCAATTTAGGCGAATAATACAGTTGCGCGGTGGGGAGAAATGGCTGCAACTTTGTATCCGTAGCGAGCCAGCGAGTATTACTCGATGCTGGTGACCATGCCATGTATGCCCTCGCATGACCTCTTGCTTCACTAATCTTCCACCTACTTTCCCCGCCACTCTGAGGTATTTGTCGAGTATCGGCGCCGCAAACAGACCTTTATATTCGCGTAAATTATAAAACATCCCATATATGGTGGCAAAATAAGTTCCCTTTCATATGATAATGCCGTAATTATATGGCCAAGTATACATATTTAAGAATATATCCATTTGCGGTCAGAGCGTTGTCGGGAATTGGAGGGGAAAATTTTCAGTTATTACAGCCGGCGAGTAAATTTATTCATAGGCTTGTATCAGCTCTGGGCAAACGGCCTTTCACATGCTAATGCCACAAATATTTGGTCATGAAAAGCGGTCCGATATCTTAAACAAGCAGCATTGTGTTTGTGAAATTTTTAATTACGGGGCTTATTTATCGTGAGAGTGTGCGCAATCAGAGTTTGTTAGATATCCTCGGCAAGGCCCTTCTCAGATGCAGACGACTTTTGTCGTGCGTTCTTCCCCGCCATTGTGCAGCATCAACCGGCAGAAAATGAAACAAACTCGCGATAAAAGTGCCCGTATTGTGTCACATATAGCTATCGCTGTGTTCACGCTGGCGTGGCTTCGGAATTATGCAGCGACCAGACGGATATGATAAAGGTGTTATGTCGCATTCAAATGTAGATTCGCTCAAATTGAGTAGGCTGGGTAGAGGAGCTCAAGACTGATTGACGCGTCGGCGAACTAAATATTTTTACGTGGTGAGCTCTTGCGTTTCCCGTCTACGTTCCTCTGCGACTCTGTTAATTTGCATAAAATATTGTTATAATGATCCATAATTATTGCACCGTTATGCGTATTCAACAACTTTTACCTGTCGTTGGTTGCTCCTCGAGAGGTAAGCATATTTAGATGCTCGTTGTTCTCGGTCGAAACAAATTTTTCGTTTTCTCGTTTTTGGTTCAGCGGCTAAAACATGTTACGCCATAGTTGTCCAGTTTATCTCATCAACATTATTCCCAATCATAAGACCAACTATTCTAAATAATCACGAAGCTTTATTTACTGCGATATTTTAACACGCATGCTAAAATATTTACTCGGCTGAACTCTTAAACCTTCTTTTCTATCGTATGTCATTTTAGTGAATATTGCTTTTTGCTCATAATGTGTCCCGCAATTTGTCGTCGTTGCTGTTGTTTGTTCGTTGTTGTTGTTACTGTTGTTTGTTGTTGTTGCTGTTGTTTGTTATGTTCGTTGTTGTTGTTTCCTTTTGTTGTTTTCATTATATCGCAGCCTAAACGTTTCTAATAGGACAGATCTTATCTGCATTCATAGAACGCGTGCACAATACGCCGACGTTCATACACTGTCTCCGGTATACGACGTACGCGATCACCTTTCACGCGGCCAACCTTAAACAGGTGCGCTGAACCTGCGCAGCTACAGAAGACGTGAGCTGCTCTGCTTTTTGCAGCAAGCGAGCAATTTTCGCGTAGCAGCAGCAGCAAATTGTGCAGATTTAAACTTGCATGAAAACTGGACCTTTGTCCCTAATCGCCGATCGCTAATCTTGTGATTTAAGGTGCAGATGTTCATTGCCGAACCGCAACGTTCCGTTACGACAATAACCCGCAGCAGCAGTAGCAGCAGCAGCAGCAGTGGCAGCAGTAGCAGCAGTAGCAGCAGTGGCAGCAGCAGCAGCAGCAGCAGCCGCCCACACACACGCATCCATGCTCGCACACATGCACCCATGCACGCACACATGCACCCATGCACGGGCGCTGCTCAGCCGCCTTCCGTGACGTGAATGCGGGGCAAGCGTTCCCCACGTTGATTCCCGGGGTTTATTAGGAGAGGGTGCGGCCCCCCGCCTCCTCCCGACCCCCCGCACCTGGCGCCCGCGATGCCGGCAGAATGTGTCGGGCAGCGCCCGTTCCTCCCCCGATCTCGCGAGGGCGTAATTGCTTTCCTTCTGAGCGCTCTTGACATCCACCGCCCCTCGCTCGGCCATTGTCGTGGCGTCTCGCCGTGCAAAAACACGAGACAAAAGACTCGTTTAGGAACTTCCGTTTGGAATTCGTCAGCAGCTGTAAATATGCACGATGTAGCAGCAGCGAGGGGCACTCCTATAAATAATATAATAATATATAATATATATATATATATAATATATATAATATAATATATATATATATATAATATATACGTGTATAACGACTACTTGGATACAATACGATGTTATTGTGTACGGCTTGACAGCCGCCAGAGCAGATAGCTGAGAGGTGAAATCCAGCTGCCCAAAAGATTTCCAATAAGGGTGGAGAAATCTCTAGTATGCGTCTCGGTAGTTACTTGCCTATAATAATACCATCATTTGTAGTTAAGCATCAAGAGTTCCGGCTCCTTGTATACGTGAATAAGAGTGCGTAAAGTGCTTCCGCGGACTTTGAACCATAAGCAGTTTGTAGTTTCAGTGTATTTAGTTACACGTAAGGAAGCCATCAATTTTTTTTTTAATTGTTGATTTTAGCATTAATGAGAGCCATTATCACGCACACAATCTCACACGTACGCACACACACACACACACACACACACACACACACACACACACACACACACACACAGTGTGTGTGTGTGTGTGCGACTGTGCGTTCGTGCGTTCGTGCGTGTCGCAAACACAGAGAGAGAGTTGCGTGGGAAAACGTACGCATTATGTAACTTTTATCAATTTACGTCTTTTGGGGTTCTACGTGTTCCTGCCCTGTTCATTCACATGAATTGCGCTCCTAATTAGCTTGTGTTTTGCTTCTGCAATTTTAATTAAATGTTATTGTTATAATATGGCCTAATTGATGCGTTCAGGCCGCTTCTTTTGTTTTATACAGGCTCACCGCTGCGCGATGACATTTTAAATCATTTGTTACATAGAGTTGCGTCGATTGCGACGACCTGTTTTTGCGCTAGCGAAAAAACCTTTTAAATAGATGCTCGGATCAGAAATTATTGCACGACATTTTTTATTACAAAAGAAAAACGTTGCTAGCGTGAGGTCATCCAGGTAAAAAAGCGTCAAGTGAAAGAAAGACGCAACGGAATATTTTTTTACTGCGTTTTTGTGAAGCACACTGTTGCCGCCATCCGCTGACAGCGAACTAGTGTCAACGATGTACGGCGAAGCTTTTCCCCTCGCGCTCACTATGACCCTTTGAACCGGACTGCAATGCAAATACTGCATAATTCAGAAAGGAGAGCAGCTTTTTGTAACCTCGCCTTTCCTTTTCCCTGTCCCTATTCACGCACGCTCGCACGGAGCCGGGGATGAGTCAGAAGCTGAAAGGCAAGCCGAGAAGAACCTGAAACGGGAATACGCGCATTCGGAGAATAAATGTTTCGCGGTGGCACTCCGGAATCCGTTCCACCTTCCTAAACAATTAGCATTCACACACGTGGATCTCATTAGACTAGTGCGTCATTTATACCTCATCTCAGGTCGACAAGTAATCCCCTTGTATCGCGTATATATGCTCACCGTTAATTTATTTGTGGTGCATTTCAGCGTTTTGCTGGATATTCATGTCCAAAGCTATTACTGGCGGTCTTCTATTACGGCGAGGTCTTTGTGGACGAGTGAAAGGCGAGTGTTATTTGAGGATTTGGCATTCATGAGTTCTGGTGTTTGAATAAAGCACGGCCTTTGTGGGAGACAAACTCAAATTCGCCGCAGCATAGAAATCTTGTGAAAGGCCCAGAAACTACGACTAGATGAGACGAGTTGTTGCCATGCTATAATAATAACCCTCCTGTGTGTGCGCGCAGCTTTGTTTCACAAATTCAATACAGCGAAGAATGGTGTTGTATTAGCGAAAGAAAAAATCCGTCAAATACTGAATGGGACATACATGCAAACTATTTGACGCGATGGTCCTTTACGTTCCGTTATTAGGCGGGCGATAATGAAAGAAAGAAATAATCGGCATGGTTTCAATAAACTTGTAATCTTATTCAGCGAGTATAATATATAGGAAAAGCGGTAAGGCAGGCTGGTTTAGTCTGTCAGTAGGCCTTTGACGAGAGTGCTTTACAAGGGGGCTGCCGTGCGCGCTCGTATACAGTCAGCCGGTGGAAAGTGTAGCGGAGGAATGCATGCCGTGATCGTGCGCTGGCCTAGGGCGGCGCACCAGCAGCCGGCGGTGTTTTGAAGCGGGGTGCGAAAAGCCTGGAATACCTTCACGTAGCGATAGACGAGGACGGTGGCAGAGCGCGATGTGCAGAGCGCGCGCGCTCTTCTGCTGCCGACACCTTGTCCACCGGTGTTCGGTCGGCGACAGGTAGGTGATGCGACATGAATCTGTATGTCGTGGCGGCGGAGATGATGCGCCCGTGCACTAGGGGTCGGCGTCCCCGACTACCGCGCGCGTCTGCACGCGTCGCCATGCGTGCACCGCGCGGACGTGTGTGTGAGTGTGTGTATGTATGTGTGTATGTGTGTGTGCGTGCGTGCGTGCGTGCGCGTATGTATGTATGTATGTATGTATGTATGTATGTATGTATGTATGTATGTATGTATGTATGTATGTATGTATGTATGTATGTATGTATGTATGTTTTTGTGTGTGTGTGTGTATGTATGTATGTATTTGTGTGTGTGTTTGTTTGTTTGTTTGTACTCAAATTTTCACATGGGAAGTACGGCTATATCAATTATTCTACACACTGTCGTTGTAAGAGACACATGGTCGGGGGAACCTTTCCTGCGTAAGCTTTCTCTGTGAGTAACCGCACACAAAGAAAGGAAACACGTCGACTCGTTGGAGAGGCAGACCTAACTACCCCTTACACATTTCAGGTAATGACAGTTGTAGCTGTTTGCCGCGTCTAAGTGGCTTCTCCGTGACAGGAATCCAGCGTCGTCTCAAGCGTTGGTTGCGTCGCGTACGGTGGGTGGTCGCCCTACTTACGCTCCCGTCCATTCAGCCCGCGCACCTGGTTACGTGACCGCGAAGGACCCCGCCCGGTGACGGCCAAACATCCAACTAAATTAGGTTCCTCCCCTCCATTTAGTGGCCCGTAATTAATTGATATGCTACCGAAAACATCATTTTTAAGATAATTAAAATCTCACCTAGTGCGCGTGGCGCGTCATTGTTGTGGGAAATGTGTCGCTCGAATACCGCGCCGGCTGCATAATTATCGGCAGATTTGGTCCTTTGTAGTTGAAACCTTTAATTTCCATCTCTTGGCCTCGCCGAGGATAATAAGACGCAGGCTACGAAATTATAGAAAATGGTTTTTGAATGGTGCCGAGGAAGCTGTCATATGCAGCCGCCGTGTAATTATGCGTGAGAAAATGGGCATATTTATTACATAAAAGGAAAATATTCGCGTATTCTGAGGGGCGCGCGTGCACGCGTGTGGCGGCCGGCGCGTAGGGGCCTACACGTAGCGCGTCGCTCACACGTTTCTGACCGTCTGCTCGGAGAAGACTCGAACTCCCGCATTCACTTCTCGCGAGAATTTATATATACAGCGCAATTGCTGTAGTTTGTAGCGCTTAACTTGTCTACCCGTTGAACGGTGAATGGGATCTGATTACGAAGGTCTGACTGAAGAGGGATTGAGTAACGTTATACGGGCTGTTCCTATTAAATAGACATCTAAACTGTGACTCTCTCTCGGCGTTTGCGTTTATGCTTATTTTCTATGCGGTGCATTCACCTCGGCGTTTACGCATTTTTGTCGAGTTCAATGTCACTGTTTTCGTTATTGTGTATTGAAAACTTTGCGTGTCTGTCCGTTGAAAATTCGACTAAACTCCTTTGTGTGTTTGAAATTGTTGTGGTTTTATAGTAAAGTAATGGCTGAGTACAAATGTTCCGGGCATCCTACAGTGTCAGGTGGCTGCTCGTGAATTTTTGTCGGTTGGATATTCCGCAATAGTGTTTTGTAAAGGAATAGTACGCTCATCAGCTTAACACTTCCACATGACTGCCTTGGTCTGATGAGCAACGGATTTATAATAAGCCGCAACAGTTCATCTTGTTTTCCCATTCTCGTTGCAAGTATTCAAGAGGGTTGTGATTTGCTTGTAGGTTTCGGTGCAAGGGGAAATTAAAAATGTGGTTGACAATAGAGTGGAAGTAAAGTGATTGGGGCCAGATTATGTATGGCTGATTTTCCACTGTATTACTGTGTCATAATGGCATTATTGTCATTCAGATTTTGGGAGGGTTTGTCCAATGGAAAGTTTTTGTAGTTGATCATGGTTCGCCATAGAATACGCTCTGCTGCACTGGGGGCATATTAATATGCTGTTATATTGCCGAAATAATACGGTTACTTACGCCATCTTTAAGCGCCTTTATTCGGAGCCACATTTGCCTCTTGGCGAAAAACGCAAGTGTATTTTTCGTAGCCAGAGCCATGTTGATTTAGCCCTCGTGTTCGTTATCAAAACGCCACGGACGGTTCGAATGCAAGCCGATGTTCATTCTGCGTTAAGGGGGCGGTTGTCAGTAATAGGATAGACCGTGAATTAATTTCCGATGCTTCCAAATAAGGATGAGACTCTGTTGCCCACTGCGAGCCGTCATGTTCATTAGGTATAGGGCTTGCGGGGCGTAGACTATCAGAAAACAATATCAACTCAAGAAGGTTGCATCACGCATTTGATATGAATACCGGGCAATGGAAAGAAATGTATAGGCGTATAGGTATGAGCAAGAGCGCCATACTCATTACGCTCTTGGTGTAAGGTATATAGGGTATATATATACAAGCCGTATATACGACGTTAGCCAGCTGCGTTAATGATCGTAGTGTGAATGTTTTGGTGAGCATAATATTTCATCCCGAGATCAAAGATTTATTCAACAGTGCACAATTAACTAGAAAGCGAATCCGCGACATTACAGTGCACAGACTTGTTATCAACAACTGCGTCAATAACAAATACTTCCAGCCGAATTAATATAAGTGCCTCGCCAATGACCAGCGATACAAAAGAAACTCATTGTCACGTGAAGCGATGGGAAACTGATGACGTCAGTTCGCATCGATTCCAAACCGATAGCACGAAAACACACACGATATCGATATTTGACAATTTTTGGAGAAAAAAAACATGAATGTTTTATACTTGCAAAATTGCTAATATAAATATCTCGGGTACACTTCTGTAGCATTTAATTGGTGCTAGAATGAATGTATGCAGGAGTGAACTCAAACAATGTTATGTATTATGTTTGCGAACGATTTGTAATAATGTATAATGCTTTATATAATGTGGTTTATTAAATCTTTGTTTAAATATTAAACAATGCGGATTTGGGCAATGAAAATAAATATTTATTTTTTACGAGCGGGAAATGTGAAAACAATTGTGTGTGTAAACTTTACATATGCCGCTTCACTACCGTAAATTTAATACTTATGAGTACATGACGGACAATATTTGATTATATTGTTCTTCTTTAAACTGTCAACATTTAAAACCATTCATATCGACTTACAAGCAGCACCGGTGTAACACGAACAGCCCACCCTACCTCTTATCATGCGCTTCATGTGTCCCTGTATGATAAAAATAGATATTATAGCCCGCCTGAAATAGATGCTCTGCCCATTCACATTATTCTAGCTAAATTTTAATGATATAACGGCGCGTGCAAGGTTAAAACGCTATTAATTTGCGTTCTGGATTAAGATGTCACGAGCGAGTGTGCATGTACATCCGGCGATGAATCTATACCTGTTCTACGGCCGGTAGCTGAGCCCGTCGTCAAATATTTTCACATGGGTTTACGGTTAAGGACAACACGAAAACACGTAGCTCTGTAATCTCTGGCGGTAAGCAAACCTTGCACACACTGTTGAAGAATTGCTATGCAGGATTCTGTTTAAATCCATGTTGGTTTATTATTAGCTATAGTTGGGAATAAATAGTGAACGCTATGAAATAATTTATAACATGTGTCTATATTCCAAGGAAAGTTGTCGTTTGTGTGTGTGTTTTTGTGAGCGTTGAAATATGCCGTTAAAAAAACACCCATATAACAAAAATAATTTCCGCAACCAATTTTAATACGACTCAATTATTGCTACATAAATGATGCTTGTTGTTCATTGCTAAAAACTAGTCAGGCGTATCTGCTTCCCACGCCTCCAGCTCTCTCTCTCTCTCTCTCTCTCTCTCTCTCTCTCTATATGGGTTTGAAATTTCAGCATCAGTATTGACTTGGGTGGCATAGAATTTCAGCTAAATAACAGGGATGTGAATGAACGATTTTTTCGCACCTACACCTTCGCGTCTAACATAATCTATCACTAAATGTGCCGTGTTTTAGCTTGCTGTGACTTGTAACTCACACATAAGCAGGGGTGTATAACCGTAGCATCGATCTCGGCTGTCTGTACGTATACGGAACGAAATGATCATGACCCTATGCTACACACAAATCTGGTTTCAACGTCCGGCCAATTCGGCAGTAAGTGTACCTCTAACAATTTCGTACTTACGGATCGCAGTCACTCTCTGTAAGCCAGAGGTTTGGTGAACTATGTACAGATAGGCTGTGGGGTTGTCATCCTGAGAGACGGAATAGGCCCGCACGCCAGATGCAGGCAGCGTGACCGTCTGTATGCACCGATACGATTAGCAAAATTTGACGTTGATTGGGAAATCGTATTAGCACATGGAATTTTGAACTGATGAACTGACATTTTTGATAATTTTGGAGCAACTCGACTAAATTGGCATGCCATTAGCAGTGATCATGTGTGCATTTCCATTCATACCGTGCCAAATTAGCGAAGATTGGGCAGAATTAAATCTATCCGTGCACAATGGAAGAAATGCCAAACTTTGTTCTGAACATGTTAATCGCTTCCTTCATTGAAAAGACAAAAACGCTTGTCATGTGTGGCCAGTGACACAGAACATAACTGCACGAGAATGATCAGATTTGGCATCTGCGGTAAAAGCAATTTCATTTCACGTACATGTTTTTATGACGTCTTGTGACAGATGATCCCGGTCCAGCCATCATCCACTCCTGAAGATGGGCCTAAAAATATAGATACCGCGGGCCAATTTGGTACTGGGGCGCGGTATATATATATAGCCTCTGTATCATTTCATTTACTTGGGCGATATCAGATAAATTGAGTCATTACAATCAATACCGTACCAGCTGTTTTGAGAGAATTTTTTCCTTGTTCTTTGCGGCTGAGGGCCCAGCTATGAAGAGCTCGTCAGGAGTGACTCGCCAGATGGTGATAACAGTTTTTCAATATATATCTATCTATCTCGCGCCCAATCTCTTTCTCTCTGTCCTCTCAGACCAGGCGCTTTAGTCGCCAGACGCCACGCGATGGGAGAGTTAGCTCTACTCTAGACCCAAGAAGCCATTTACCATCCCACCCACCCCAACCAGGTCACTGTGCCGAATTCCACTTAGCTCCCGAAGCAAAAGCCATTAG
Source organism: Priapulus caudatus (assembly GCF_000485595.1). Taxonomy (NCBI): domain Eukaryota; kingdom Metazoa; phylum Priapulida; class Priapulimorpha; order Priapulimorphida; family Priapulidae; genus Priapulus; species Priapulus caudatus. Next base: position 501,190 of record NW_014577083.1, read on the forward strand.
GCGGGCGTTCAGTAGGGAGGTACCGTCCCTCTGAGGCCCGCGCAAACTAATTGTCCTGCCTTAATTGCACTTAAATTAGTTGCCCAAGCTGACAAAGAAACCGCATTCAGCAGACCCATCTTTTGATGCATTTTCATTATCACTGTGTGAATAGTGAGCGCTGGTGGATATCGCTGAATATTACCGCCGCAGATGTAGTAATTTGATGTGGCCAGCACCGTGCGTGTCAATCGAATATTTCCCTGAATGTCAAATGGCCATATCATGAGAGGTTTGTGGCCAATATTGGACCACTAATATATGTGCATTAGAGGTGGATTTCCATTTATGAGCCCGGTAGAGGTATTACAGCTCATTACACTCGTATGTAGACCAACGCTGGTCCCCCGATGTTATGCTGTTTGATGGAGGCAGATCTTGTTGAAGCTGTGGCACACGTACAAAACACACTCGCAAAATCTGTGTGTTGATGATGCGGTAAGCACCAACGAATTTCCATTCAAACAGTTACTGGGGCAGTGTGATTTAACGATACACGATAATTAGAGCAGATCGCGAAGGATAAAGGCCTTATATACCTATGTCTGTATGACATATGGAGAGTGTGTTTGAAGCAAGGCCATTTTAGTGTGGCACTCGGGTATTACAAAGTCATTCTATTATGTGGCTTACGTATTAATTCTGTTTGATTGAGAATTAACTACGAGAGTCAACTCTTTCGATTCGCATTACATTAACTGTGCAGTTGACAGTGGTAAGCTGTGTAGGGGTTTCGTGTAATTTTCTCATTATACTCTGTAGAATGCGAACGTCTTTCCCTGTAGTGAAGATTTCTATGCGCACATACTTTTTCCGCTGAGCGCTAACCATCCTGCACCCGACATGATTGCATGCTTGCTTCTTTTTATCTTCTGTGCGTATGTAATGTATGGTTAGTTATATATGTAATCCTTCCTATATACGATGATACACCGAGCATGCATGACGGTGTGTGTATTGCAAGCCCATGCAGCGCCTCGAAACGTTCTGCAAATACGTAAAAAATATTTGCCCAAACGGCAGCCAGCTTACGGACGTGTGATTGGCGGCTACCATATTTGCCCGTAGGATAATTACGACGTAGCTTTATAGGCTATCATGACAATGATTGCTGGCTCGGTGCCTGATCCTCAGATGACCAAAACAAATTGAAACAATTGCCCGAGGCGAGTTCCTGCCAGCTGAGGTGTATTATCTTACAGCTGCAGCAACGCCACGGCTTGCCGACGCATGCAGCTGCCTTTATTGTATTAATAGTCCGTGTGTACCTGTAGTACCCCCGTAGAAACGGTTTATAGACGGAGTAATAGTGACATTTTTGACAGCTTTATTCGCCCGATAGAAGTGTGTCCGTGCGCGTTTGTTTTGCCGCATATGAACGTCTATCACGTATGTTATCGGTTACGGAGTAAAAAATGTTTTGGTCGTATAATTTGGAGCTGAAAGAAATTATTGCGTGTAATTTTCCTTCCTAATTGCGTTCGGCCGTAATTTCTGTCTAATTTCTCTGTGAAATTGATCGATTTACTTTAACCACATGTAACATTATTCTAATCGCCGCGTATTTCGAATTCAATTTCACGTACGCGGTCAATATAGGAGTCGCGCGCGTAGTATACAGTTTTCACTAGCAGTAATACGGGAGCCATGAACGTCGAGGCCAGGTATGCGGCGCGCATATTGCAATATTAAACGTCAACACCGTGTACGCGTGTTGCTAGGTTGCACGCCGTGCTGCTGCTATTCCGGCGCGGCAATTGGATGGCGCGCGTAGCCTGGGAGGAACAGCTCTACATACCTGCCCAAGTTGCCAGGTATAAGCGGCCATGCAATATGCACGGCTTCTAACAGCTGCTCTGTATTGAGTGCCAGCTTGTGTGAAAGCAACTTTTGTATAACTAGTTAGACATATAGGCACGCGGCGACAGCGCTAATCTCGGCGGGCGTAATTGCAGGCGTTATCCTTGAAAATGTAACTAATATTATTCTAGTTTTGTTGGCGGGAAGAACGACACCGATCCTGGGAAGCCTTGTCGTCATCAGCACCGTTAACGACACTCGACACCACCGCACGCCTTTTTCTTAAATATTTGCCGTAACATATCGACAGGTTCGGGGCGTTGTTCGTGAAACAATGGCGCCCGTAACCTGCCTCATTGAATGTTTTGTACGCAAAATCAAACTGTGGGCGCTTTGTACGATGCATTCCGAAGTATCCGGTCATTTCAGACTCGAACGTAACTGAAGTGAGATGGGGATTGTGTGCAAGGGGCTTGAAAAGTCATTTGTGGTTGCGGTAGCAGCGGGCAGCGTTATTCAGCTAGCGTATAAGGCACCGCTTGTTGCCGCAAATTCAGTTGGTATTTCGTAGTGCAGATCTTGATGTAAATTGGCACCGAGCCGGCTTGGCTCAGCCTGGTCACAACAATTCTTACACTGCGTGTGTAAATGGGAGCAGAAGGGTGCCACTCTAAATACGCTCTCACTTGTCAGATGTCAAATCCTGTCGGAAATTGCGGTGAGTATAGTCAGTCAACAGCTTATTTACTACGATGTTTAAATGGATTCTCTTAAAATGCACATGTTCTATGTACGTTTTGTGGTTCTTTGGATATGCACTGACTTTCACAAATAAACTCCGCACGCATATGAACGTGCACACGCACGCACGCGCTTCAACACGTGAAGTTTTCTGACAAATATTAAAATAACAATATATCTAAATTTATTGAGTAATTTCCAGCATCTCCATCGTTAGAATAGTTTGACGGTTATATACGTGCACGTGTATCAGCGATGCATGAATATCTAGCTCACAGACGCACGCACGCACGCACACACACACGCACACACACGCGCGCGCCCACACACGCACGCACGCACGCACGCACACACGCACGCACGCACACGTCCGCAAGGTGCAAACGACACAAACACACGCACGTACGCATACACACACACATGCACACATCACACACATACACACACTATACTTATAATTATAAATGTTATTTATTTATTTGTAAATATATATATTAATTATTTATAACGCAATTATTACCAATAATTTATATACTACAAAACTACAGCATTATAATTTCTGTACGTTAAAATTTGTCGATATCTTGTCGTCTTTGTTTAACAAATATCTCCAGCCGAAATAATGTTTATTTTGAAAATATATTCATAATTATAATATTAACGCATAAATATTGAAATCGAATCTATATAATTCGTATGTGCGTGCGTGCGTGCGTGCGCGTGTGTGCGCGCGCGTCTATATTATGTATATATATATAATATATATATATATATAATATATATAATATAATATATATATATATATATATAATATACGTGTATAACG
>NW_014577083.1:504605-514605 GCF_000485595.1 Priapulus caudatus
TGTGTGTGTGTGTGTGTGTGTGTCTGTGTGTGTGTGTGTGTGTATGTGTGTGTGTGAAGTGGCGTGAGTTACTGATGTAGATATCAGGTCGCGGGTCGTAGGGCCTCGGGTCGGCGGATATAGAACCGATTCTCACATAGCGGGAACGCAACCCGCCTGCTTGCCGAAGTAGTTTTTGTTGTTTACTTGTTATTGTCTATTGTTTGTTTATTGTTGGAGGTATATCGCGCGAAATTGATCTTAATAACAGGTTGAGAAACCCGTCACCGTAGTAACGTGCAAAGCCGGTTGTTATTTGGTTGGTATATAAGGAAAAATACTCGGCAGTGTATCGATCATGGCCTATACTGAACAGGGCGAAGCCGTCTTTCCATGGGTAGCGGCAAGCGCTACGTGGTTAGGCAACCAGTAGTGTACGGCAAAAATACACGAAGATTTGATTTTGAATTTATTTGGAATAAATCGTTACATGTATCCGTAGCCGTCAGGTTGAACGGTATATTAATTATTGTTTTCTTGCGTTTAAATTTAATGTGAAAAATTGACGGGGTTGCTATTTTTTGCCGAATGTCTAGAGCATGTGCATTTAATATACGCGAAGACTTTATACGGTTCTGTGTACGATTAATGTCGTCATTTAAATTACATATTTACAGTTCAATAATATTTACGAAAATTATGCCGATAGTGGCATGCATATGCAGAGATCAATACAGAATAAATTTTATATATATATATATATATATATATATAGGCCTATATATATATTGAAACAGGTTCCTTCCAACTTATGCACGGCCCCTGTCTTTACTAGCGTTTCTATATTGGCTATAGTTACCTGATTTTCGCAATGCTCCGTAATGTATATCTTTCCTTATAAATGGCATTATATCGGCAAATATTTCGCATGTTTTACCTGCGTTTCTGACTAAAGCATTGTGTTTAATATAGGTAACGATTCATCCTACCGCGTGCTCCAGTTGTGGTTTGTAAGCATTTTTGAGGTCTCACGATACCTAACTTTCGCACAGCGATACAATAACCACTTTCTACTGATTCTCCTAATGTCCAGGAAATGATGCCCACTCTGAGGTTTCCCGCTTTAAATTCAACGACAGTGCCTTCTAATATTCCCATTTCACTATAAAAATGTTTCTTAAATAGTGCTTTATCGTTCGTGAACGTACTCTCTATTGCTTTCTTGCTATAGGTCTTTTCTGCTAACGTTGCCTGCTAAAGGCCATCGTGCTACTTGTAGCCATATTATATACTTCTCGGATGCATGCATGTCAGCAGGGCGAGTACCGCGTCGCATGCAATATATACATAGTGTTTGCCCCTACTCGCATATCTAAATTTCAAGACTACATCGCATCTATGCGCGGTAGATTTATGGCGTTATTTAATCGATCTCTCCATTTGTTCATCAAAATATAACAGGAAGCACATATAGCTGCATGCAATTGTCATTCTTTCTAGTGGGATTATATATATTACGCATTGGATGGCAGTATAAAATAATAGGATTGTTATTGACGTGGCTGTCCTCCGAGACATTGTGCTGTTGCGATGGTTAGTCCCACTTCCCTTTCTGGTACGGTGAAGAGGTGAAGCCAATCTCGATAGCTGCTATAAACGCACGCGATGGCTGAGTAGTACTCTAATGTCGATTCCGGCGTATATTAGAGGGCAAGCCTGGCGCGAGAAGGAACACGTAAAATGAAACCCGTTAAAAGGAACAGTCGTTGAGTTTGCTGCCTAATTTCGCGTGACCTTTGTCAGTCATTTCGTCTAGCTTTTCGCACATGGTACGACATTGTTCCGACGAGGCTGGGGCGTTTTCAACTATGGATTTTTCCTCGGCCGCCCACATGGCACACGGCTTTTGTCTATGCGCTGCTCATATATACGACCAACCGCGCGACGAATGTGTACGAAATTTACTGTTTATTCCCGGCAGCAAATGAAAAGCCCATTTGCGGGGATGCTCTGCGTTCTCGGCGCTCTTTGTGCGGGCTGCCTGCTCCAATCGTCGTGCACATTATGCCGCGTGTGGATCAGAAACATCATTGTAAGCTCGTAGTGCTATTGTGATAGCCTCCCTTCACCGCGGGGACGCCTCGTACACCCCGGCGTTACCGCGCGACGACGAAAACAATGCGACGTAAATGATGAAATGCTGTGGACAAAAGCTGTTGTAGGTATGGATAACGCAGCGACGAGCTGCGGGAGAGGGATTCGGGGGGGTATACACATCGCATTCGATGTTTTCGTCACGGATGTGATTCCGGCGGCGGTTCATTTACGGGAAGCGGCGGGCGGTTTTGACCACCTGGTGGTGAAACCCGCGCTGCATCCTCCCTGTGCCTGATGCTGCTTGTGCATCCATTTCACATGCTGCTGGCTATCAATGTGTTTCTCTGTCTCTCTCTCTCGCTCTCTATCTTGTGAGTGTCGGTGTCGCGCGCGTGTTGTAGTGTGTGTCTGTGTGTGTGTGATGTGTGTGTGTGTGCGCGTGTGCGCGTGTTGCGGCGTGTGTGCGATGATGCGTGTGTGTGCGTGTGTCGTGCGTGTCGGCGTGCGTGCGTGTGTGCGTGTGTGGCGTGCGTGTGTGGCGCTGGTGGCATGTGTGTGTGTGTGTGCGTGTGTGTCGCGTGGTGTGTGTGTGTGCGTGTGTGTGTGTGTGTGCTGTGTGTGTGCGTGTGTGTGCTGCGCGCGAGCGCGCGTGTGTGTCATACACACACCAAGACATGTGCATCGGGGGGAAATTCGTGAGTATCTAACATTGTCATATTTTGCAGATGGCTCGCCTGCATATTTAATGTTCACAAATTGATTGAAATGGAAACATGCGTTCACAAAATATTCGACTGAAAAATTTATAGTTTTGGTAATTCATGTTGTCAGCCCGTGGAAAAACACGCGTGTGTTCACTGGGGGGGTCATCATCGAACACTGACGCACAACCGTAGCGCAAAAGATAGCGGGCTTTCCTGCTGTGACGGGAACGATGTCGACCTATATGTATTCCAAACGAAGTGCAAATAATATACCACGCATACACATGCAGATACCGTGTAGCATAAGCAAGAGCTGTATTTCCAGTCTCGTTTTTTAACAAAATAGGCGTTGCGCAGAAATAGTACGCGCATGTAAGTATGTATGTATGTATGTATGTATGTATGTATGTAAATGTAAATGTAATGTATGCTATGTTATGTAATGTATGATAGTATGTATGTATTATGGTAATGTATGTCATGTAAAGTGTAAATGTATGTATTATGTATATATGTATGTATGTAATGTATGTATTATTATGTATTATGTATGTATGTAGTATGTACTGTAATGTATGTATGTAGTATGGTATGTATGTATGTATTATGTTATGGTATGTTATGTATTGTATGTAATGTAAGTATGTAATGGTATGTATGTATGTATGATGTTATGTAATGTCAAGAGTAGATAATAAACACATGAGATGTGTGTATTGAACGTACCTCTTGATGTATGCATGAATATTATGTATGTAATGATATGTAATGTATTGGTATGTGATGTATTATGTATGTAATGTATGTATGTATGTAGTACATGTATGTATGTAATGTATGCTATGTACTGATGTATGTATGGTATGTATGTATGTCATGTATGGTATGTATGTATGTATGTATGTTATGTATTATGTGTGTGTGTGTGTGCGTGTGTGTGTGTGTGTGTGTGTGTGTGTGTGTGTGTGTGTGTGTAAGTTACTGTATCGTATGTATGTATGTAGTATGTAATGTATGTATGGTATGTATGTATGTATGTAATGTGATGCTATGTATGTATCTATGTATGTAATGTCATGTATGTATGTATAGATTCATGTGATGTAGGTGGTATATATGCCAATATGCATGCATGCAGTATTGAATTGTATGTGTGTGACGTGCGTGGCGTATTGCTGTGTGCGATCGTGCCGTACGTAGCGTGTTTTGTGGTTCGGTCGCGTGCGTAGCCGTGGTGGTGGGCGTGCCATGTGCGTGTGTCGTGTGCGTCAGTGTGCCGTGTGTGCGTGGTGCGTGTGTGTGTGCGTGTGGCCGTGCTGCGCGATGTGTCGTGTGTATATATAGTAGGTAGATAGTATAGTACGATTGGTCGGCTGTGTGGTTGTGTGTGTGAGCTGTGTGTGTGATAAGCTGTGGTGGGTGTTCCCCCGTGTGTGGTGTGTGTGTGTGTGTGATGGTGTGCTTGTGTGTAATGTGTGTTGGTGTATGTGTACTCTGCGTTGTAAGTATATGCTTGTGTGTGTGTGGTGGGTGGGTGTAACTGTGTCGTGTATATATATATGATGCTGTGTGTGGTGTGTGCTCGTGGGTGAGTGGGGTGTATGCGTGTGCATAGTTGTCTGTCCTACGTCTGGGTGATGATCGGCGCAGCTGAAAGCCGCACTCGAATTGATTTATCGCATACCTGACGAATACTCGATCACCGTTTACCATTAGTGAATTCCGGTAGGGCATTGGGCTATTCAGAGAGGATTTCAGTGAACCAGGTTTGATAACGATCGTAAGACAAGACACGACCGAGAGGAACGTACTCGGTAAAATTCTACGCGAATGATCAGCGTGATACGTTTTTATATTACAGCAGGGGCGATATAAATGACGTAAATCGCATATAGGTATGAAACATATATGTTGTACGAAAAATGATACCGCGCGCCCGTCGAGGCTGAGCAATTGTTTGCTTCATATGTATCGATTAACACATGGTGCGTGCTCACCGCAGGTAGTACGTTATGAACATTCGCACTGGCGCAAACGTGCGGCATGTCCAATAAACTCGGCCTAACTAACTAACTAACTAAACTACCTAAGCTAACTAACTAAACTGCGAACGGACGAACATAACTAAACTAACCTAACACTAACTACTAACATAACTAACTAGACTAACTAGACTAAAGTAACTATATATATATAGAGGGGCGGGGGCCGCTAATAGTAATATATATATACTAATATATATAATATAAATATAATATATGGGTTTGAAGATTTCAGGGTTCATCAAGTATTGACTTGGGTGGCAATTAGAATTTCAGCTAAATAACAGGGATGTGACATGAAACGATTGTTTTTTCGCACCTATCACCTTTGCTGGACGCTCTAACAGTAAATTCTATCAACTAAATTGTGCCGTGTTTTAGCCTTGGCTGTGAACATTATGAACGCCACGACATAAAGCAGGGGGTGTATAATCCCGTAGCAGTCGATCTCGGGCTGTTCTGTACGTATACGGAACGAATGATGCATGAACGCGCTATGCACTACAACGAGCAAATCATGGGAAGATTCTCACAAGACATCCGGCCAATTCGGCAGGTAAGTGTACCTCTAACAATTTCGATACCTTAACGGATCGCAGTCACTCATTGTAAGCCAGAGGTTTGGTGAAGCTATGTACAGAATAGGTAGTAGGGTTGTATCACTGAGAGAGAAATAGTCCGCGACAGACCAAGATCAGGGCCAGCGGACCGTCTGTTATGCGAGCCAACGGCGATACGACTTAACCAAAATTTTGACGTTGATGTTGGGAAAATCGTAGATTAGCACATAGGGAATTTTGAAACTGAATGAACTGACCCATGTTTTAGAAATAATTTTGGAGGCAACTCGACGTAAATTGGCATTGCGCATTAGCAGTGATCATGGTGTGCCATGTTCCAGTCAAACTACGTGCACAAACTTAAAGGGCGAAGATTGGCAAGAATTAAAATCTATCCGTGCACCAATAGGAAGATAAGTGCCGCGAAACGTTCCTGTCTCTAGATAAAAACATGTTAATGCCGCTTCCCTTCATTGAAAAGAGCAAAAGCCGCTTGTGCAAATGTGTGGCCAAAAGTGACGCACAGAAGCATAGACTCGCACCAGAGAATAGATACAGACTTTGCATCTGCGGTAAAACAATTTCATTGGTCAACGAACACTGATTATGAACGTCATTTGTGACAGATGATCGCCGTCATAGCCATCATCCACATCCTGAAACATGGCCATAAAAAATATAGATAACCTCGCAGGGCCCAATTGTACTGGCGGGCGCGGATATATATGACTATAACGCTCTCGTAAGATTCTATGATATCGATTTACTTGGGCGAATTATCAAGGATAAACGTTGAAGAGGAATCCTAGTTGAGCAACAAATTACCGTACCAGCTGTTTTGAAGAGAATTTTCCAATTGTTCTTTGGCGGCCTGAGGGCCCAGCAGAATGAGGCTCGTCAGGAGTGACTTCGCCAGATGGTGAATAAACAGTTTTTCAATATATATAGTATATAATATATATATATGCGGTGGTGGGTGTCAAGGGCGGCCGGGGAGGAGGGGCGGGGGGATGATCAGGAGATAGTATATGTATACTACGAAACATCACCGGGGTTTTCGTCCGTGACTAAAAGGCGCCGCTGCGCAGAAGCTCTCTTCTCTCTCCTCGTCGTCTCCTCTTCTCTCTCTGCGTCTCTCTCTTTCTATACTCTCACTATCGCCACAGTCTTTTCATCTCTCTCTCTCGGCCTCTCCAGGCTCATCGCTCTCCTGCTCTGCCTGACGCGCCTCTCCCCATCTCTTGTCGCAGCGTTCGTCGATAGCGGAGTCTCTGCGTCTCTTCTCTCGCGCTCTCATCCCGTCTCTGACTGCTCTTTCGGCCCTCCTCGCTCTCTCTCTCTCTCTCTCTCGTCTCCTCTCTCGCTGGGCGGCTCTCGTCTCTCCTCTCATTTCTACCTCTCTCTGGAGCGTCGACCGTATGTTCGGTCTTTTCTCGCCTCTATCTCGCGTCTCAGCGCTCTCCTGTCTCGGTCTCTTCGTGCTCCGATGTCGACGGGGTCGCGGCCTCCGCTCTCTCACTGGTTCGGTGGCCGCGTCGGGCGTCTGTCACTACTCCTGCTCGGTCCGGTTTCGTCTCTCTCTCTCTCCATCTCTACTCTCCTCTCTCTCTCTCTCACTCTCACTATCTCTGTCTCTCTGAGATAGTGAGAATGAGAGAGAGAGAAAGAGGGGGAGAGAGAAATGCATGTATCATTGAGCGTGGGGGGGGGAGACCGCCCGTGCCTTACCACCCGCCTCCTGCCACATTCCTCACAAATCATCGTGCCGCGCTTTACGCGAGATCTCGCGATGAAACGCCGAGTGCAGGCGTTCGCCCCGAAAGAATTCCACAGTTGTTGTTGTTGTCCGGGGGGTGCTCTGCGAGGAGGGGGAGAGGGTGGAGGTTGTTCGTGCCACAGCAGGAGACAGTAAATTATGATAATTTCGCAGCGGTCTGCCTGAATGACGCCGTCCGCGTTCATTCACGGTGCGGGGCACCCGCCGTCCCACAGCCGGTGCTACGGACCATACCTGACATGGTATGCGTACAGCTTGCCTTTGTCGAATAGGCAATTAATATGCTTTAGCTTTTGTGTGGATGGGCTTGAGCTTTGGCCTGATACCCAGTCGTGGAGACAGGTGCCGCGTATGTTGGACATCGTCAGTGCACGCGGTCGAGGATGGCCTCGATGTTGTGTTGGATTGAAACTAAACGGTTCATGCTTGCTTTTTGAATTTTTTTTTATCGTATTTTAAAATCTGAAACGTATCTAATTATGAATTGATAAATCATTCTATTATTTAATTACATATCTTTCCGTGCGGGTCGCAATATCTGCTTTTGAATAGATTCTGAAGGGACAAAACACTAGTCGCATTTCACTCTCGCGCGCGCATGGTAACCGAAAAGCCTTTCATGGCAATTCTTCACCAAGCGAACTGGAATGGTGAGTGATCCGTAAAGCATGAATATATTTTAAAGATCGCGCTATCCACGCGCCCTGCGAGCAGCTTCATTGTGAACGAGGTGTGTACCTGTGTGAGTGACTAGGTGATATTAGCGGCAGGTACGTGTGTACCATAACGATCCCGCAATCATCGGAACCTCGGTGTATGAACAGAGGCAACGGTCGCATTATGCTTCTGCCCGTTGCGTAGCAATGCTGTTGTTGGTACGGGCAATATTTTGTTCATCCTATATTTCCCCGCTTTCGTCCGCTTGTGCGTTACTGCGGTGCGTTACGACTAGATTAGCGAGTATTTAGATGACGGTGGTTTTCCGTTATGTTGCGGGGCTCGTACTCAAGCACCTCCCGTGTAGCGCTACTCCGCAGCAAATTCAGGACGTTTTCAGGCACATGATTTCACGGGTAAATCCAAAAACGTGTTTCCACTTTATTAAGCAGTTCATTTAGGCTGAGCAACTCTCGTTTCCAGTTCCCATGATACCATCACCATGACAGCTAAATATTAGGACGAGATGGAAATGTATTTCTATTGCATGCTGTTTTCCCCTGGCAGCGCTAATGCAGTGTGCAGCTTCGCTGAATGGGTGGCATCATTTCTGAAATTGCTTTCTTGGTTCGCGGCTATAAAAAAAAAATCATTTCCGATCTTGGATTTATACGGCGAGACAAACATTATTCGGAGTCTAGCAGGTGCAATCGGGCACACCGCAGCTCCCATTACAAACCACATCAACGTAGTCCGAATATGGACGAGAAGAACTCGGGCGTGCAACTTCCGCCCTCGGCGTGTTACGTGGCGGCCGTAAACAATGCTTGTTGTCGTGAAACGCCGGCCTGTTGATGACCGCTGGGGATGTTTGATGTCGCAACCGACCCCTGCAACGCGGAACATGATAGATGAAGATGAAACCCCACCGCAAGCACTCTCCGTAAACCTCCAGTAACGACATCACCGTGTCATACTACCTTCAGTATCGTCCAGCAACATTTCTTGATCTCCCTATGACCATCAGCAACCTCCCGTGACCGCAGTAATCTTCAACGGTGATGAGTAATGTCCAGAGATACGCACTGATATCTAGATATCCTTCAGTGTAAGATCGAGTGACTGTAGTAACCTCTACATAATATCAAGCAATGTATCCGGATCGCCACTAATCTCCCGTAACCACCAGCAAACATAATGACATCTAGTAATCGCAGTAACTTCTACATGCACTGAACACAAGAAATCACCAGTAGCCGTAGTCGTGGCGAACTAACTGAACTAAGAGACCTAGAGTAATTAATATCTATGTATTCTCTTTATTAATCATTAAAATAAATTCCAAATGAATAAAACCGCTATACTAAAATTGCACAAGGTGTATTAAATAATTTGTTGTATATTAATCTGCAGTAAATCACTTTTGATTAAAACGTGATATAAAAAGAGGATATAGATGGCAGGACTCCTGATAAATCATACCTAAGCGTAGTCTTTACTTACGTATACATAGAGGGCAGCGTAAAAATAACAGCAAATCCCGTATATACAAATAATGTCGATTACTGTAAGACTAAATGCATTAATTATACCAAGAGCATATTAAGAAGGTTTCTTAATAAAGGCTTCTTAAAGCCTTCTTAATACGCTCTTGATTATACTACTTGTCGTGTCGTGTTTACACGGGTAAATGATCCGGTGGATTTTTGGATATGCGTTTGGGAATGAAAGGTCTATCACATATGATCAATGTGAATCGGAACAGTGAAATACTGTTTTGCTAAGAATAACATATGAATGCTCACTCACAAACACCGGCAAATGTGCAAATACAACGAAGCGCATGCGCATGCGCACGTGTGAGCACTGTTTATTTACTAAAAATTATCGGAAGAGTGTTGTGATCGATCACTGGAGATTTATCTCATTGTTTATTACTGCATTCCAATCCCATATATCGACTTTTAATAATACACTAGAAATATTTAACAAAAGAAATAGAAAATGTTCCTATAGTAAAATACGCTAGGTAAAAGAGCATCCAAACCAACACATAAGACTTAATGGTTTATGTTTTCTTGATTAGTATGTTCGACTAGTGCATTCAACGTTTCAATATGCATTACCGCTGAGCATGATCTTCTTTTATATCCGCTTCATTGTGGTGAAAACATATTTCTGTTG